>NC_092340.1:195425000-195477500 GCF_046630445.1 Rutidosis leptorrhynchoides
TGCTTTGATGATGATTGCTTGCTATGCTTGGAGTCTTCATGCATTACTTATCATTCCATTTAAAAACATTTAATGCTTTGTTCATTTAATAAAATGTAATGACTATTTATCTTCCACTGCAAAAACTCAATAAAAGTTATATAAAATGTCTCAGAACGTTTTATGTGTGCCTTATGTGTTAGTTAGGGTGCCTTAGCAATCTTTAGGACTTTAGCCTTTCATGCCTTAGTTTTAATTACCTATTCCTTATCATCTTGCTATCTGTTATCCATACTTTTACTTCTTGCCCTACGTCTTCTTTAGAACGCTAACCGTATTGTGTTTCGAAGAAACATGGTTCACGGCGAATCAAGCAACGCAATTCCAAATGTCACCTTGACATCTCCCCAATTCCAACAACTGCTGGCTGCGGCACGAAGCAATGGCAATAACAGCGCACCACAAAATCTTCCGACTATTTATTTGTATCAGAATTTCATGAACTACCAGCTCCCTACATACAAGGGTATTGAAAGACCTGAGTTTGGGAACATGGAAATGGTAGATACTGATCTCATAAACTACACCAACCGATTCCAAGAATTTGCTTTCATGAATCCTCACATGACTACTCCCGAGTATCTAGGGATCCAACACTACATCAATGGCTTACCTGATGGCCTTCGAAGGGGCGTCACCGTATTAAATCCAAGGACCATACAAGAAGCCATTTGTATGGCAAACCAGCTAATTAACAAACCTGGGAGGAAAGGAGATTCTAAAAGAAAGTAGGAAGAGATAGAGAAAAAAGACTCTAAGGGTAAACCCCAAAAACGCTATAAAGGAACCATTCCTTGTTGCCAAAGGTGTGAGAAACATCACTTTGGGAGATGTAACGCTGTGTGCTCCAAATGTATGAAGATGGGTCACATATTCAAAAATTGTAGAGTTACGATTCCCTCAACTCAAACTTCTACAACCAAAGCTAATGCAACCATTCCTACCTGCAATATATGTGGAGGAGTAGGCCACCACAAGCATTAATACCCAAATGGGAAAAAAGATCAACACAAACCCTCCATTTCAAAGAAGGACTGATAATCCTCAGGATTTTTGTTTCATCCATTATGTCTATTTCATTTATGTAAAGGCATTGCCTACCGTACTTCTCATTTCCTTTGTGTAATAAGGATAATTTATCCATTCATTGTTAATAACAAGTTAAGTGGTTATATATCTTGACTTATCTTACCTTAGCCATATGTGTGTGATTATGTGATTATTATTACAAATTATATTTATTGCACCATAACTCTTCAACTAATACTGTAATTATGTATTGAAGAACAATGGCTGGAGGACGACAACCAAATGACAACACCAACACTCCTAACATTACTCTCACAAATGAACAATTTCAAAAACTCCTTACTGCCGCTCAAGGCAGCAACAATAATCAAAACAACAACAATGCAAACTGAAACACTCCGAACTCATGCTCACATAAAGAATTTACGAGTTGTAAGCCACCAAGCTATAAAGGAACTGAAGGACCAATTGAACTAAACTGTTGGTTCGAAAAGATGGAATCTGTGTTTCGTCTGTGTAACTGCGGTGAAGCTGATAAGGTCAAGTATGCTACTGGAACTCTATCCGGTAGAGCTTTAACTTGGTGGACTGCATATGCTGGTACAGTTAGATGGACTGCTGCTTTAGCCATACCCTGGGAAACATTAAAAACCATGCTGGCTGGCAAGTATTGTCCCAGGAATCAAGTCCAAAAATTTGAAGTCGAATTCTGCGAGTTAAGAATGAAAATTTTGAAGTTGAGGAATACAACAATCGATTTCTGGAGCTAGCTGCTTTATGCCCTAGTATGGTTACTCCTGAGAGCAAGAAGAATGAAAAGCATATCATCAGTCTTCCTCCTCAAATTCAGGGGAATGTTATAGCTGCTGGTAAAGAAACCATTGAGGCTACGATGTTGATGACTCGAAATCTGGTTATGGCTGCTAGAAGAAATGCCAAGAAAAAATACAATGAAGTGAAGACTACTGATAACAAAAGAAAGTTTGAGCCTACTCAAGGTTAAGGTCAGAATTCAAATAAGAAAGTTGGCGATACTACAATAGGTAGTTATGCTGGTAAACTTCCCTATTGCTCCAGATGTGAAAAACATCACAATGGGAAGTGTAATATTCAATGTGGAAACTGTAAGAAGATGGGTCACCTGAGCAAAAATTGTAGACTTCCTGCTGTTACAACATATACTCCTGCAACTAAAGACAAGCCCTTTGTTCCTACTTGCTATTCTTGTGGTGAAATAGGACATACAAAACCCAATTGTCCTAAGAAGGAGGATATCACTAAGAATGCAGATGCTGGCAACGCTAAAGGCTGAGCATTCTTCATGACTGCTGAAGATGCTAGGGACGACGAGGACGTCATCATTGGTACGTTTCTTGTCAACAACTGCTATGCTTCTGTTTTATTCGATACTGGTACTGATAGAAGTTATGTGTCTACTGAATTTTGTGCCTTATTTGACGAGGAACCCCAAACCTTAGACACCAAGTGTCTTGTAGAAATGGCCAACGGTAAATTTGTAAAAGTTGACCGGATCTACAAGAAATGTAATCCGACTCTAGCCAATAAAACCTTCAAGGTTGACTTATTGCCTGTTGAGCTAGAAAGCTTTGATGTAGTCTTAGAGATGGATTGGTTATCCCCGATGAAAGTGGGTATCTAGTGTTTTGATAAGACAATTAATATTCCTCTCGAAACAGGTGAAATTCTTGTTATCCAAGGAGATAAGAGTGGTTCCAAACTTAATCTTATCTCATGTATCAAAACCCAAAAGTACGTTATGAAAGGATGTCAAGCCATTTTGGCTCACATAAAGGAAGTCAAGCCATATGAACGGTGTATTGAAGAAGTTCATGTTGTTAAAGACTTTCCTGAAGTATTTTCTGATGAACTCCCTGGTCTTCCACCACAAAGACAAGTTGAGTTTCAAATCGATTTGATTCCCGGTGCTGCACCTATTGTAAAGGCACCATACCGGCTAGCTCCATCAGAAATGAAAGAGCTATCTATGCAACTATAAGAGCTTCTGGAGAAAGGATTCATTCGTCCTAGCTCATCACCGTGGGGAGCACCTATATTGTTCATCAAAAAGAAAGATGGTTCAATGAGGATGTGTATCGCCTATTGCGAACTAAACAAGTTGACCGTCAAGAATCGTTATACTCTCCCTAGAATCGATGACTTGTTTGATCAGTTACAAGGATCAAGCATCTATTCCAACATCGACCTGAGATCTGGATATCATCAACTTAAAGTTAAGGAATCCGATGTTTCCAAGACTGCCTTCCGGACTCGTTACGGACATTACGAATTTTTGGTAATGCCCTTTGGGTTAACTAACGCTCCTGCTGTGTTCATGGATCTCATGAACCGTGTATGCAAGCCTTATCTCGATAAGTTTGTGATTGTTTTCATCGACGATATTCTCATCTACTCTAAGAGTGAGAAAGAACACGAACAACACCTCCGACAAATTCTGGAGTTATTAAAGAAGGAACAGTTGTATGCTAAGTTCTCCAAGTGTGAGTTTTGGTTGAAGACTGTCAGTTTTTGGGGCATGTAGTTGACAGTAATGGAATACATGTCGACCCCGTGAAGATCTTGGCTATTCAGAACTGGGAAACACCTAAGAACGCGAAACACATTCGTCAGTTCCTAGAACTTGCCGGTTACTATCGGAGATTTATCAAAGATTTCTCCATTCTTGCCAAACCACTCACCAAGTTGACTCATAAGGATAAGAATTTTGAGTGGTCTATTGAACAGGAATCTGCGTTTCAGACCCTGAAAGAAAAGTTGACTACCGCTCCAATCTTATCACTACCCGACGGAACTAAAGACTTCGTAGTCTATTATGATGCTTCAAACCAAGGTTTTGGGTGTGTGTTAATGCAACGCCAGAAAGTCATTGCATATGCATCCAGACAATTAAAGAAGCATGAGAAGAACTATACTACCACGACTTAGAACTAGGAGCTATAGTATTCGCATTAAAGATATGGCGACACTATCTTTATGGAACAAAATTCACCATATTCACCGATCATAAGAGTCTCCAGCACATCTTTGATCAAAAGCAACTGAACATAAGACAAAGACGTTGGGTCGAATTACTAAATGACTACAACTGTGAACTCAAGTACCATCTTGGTAAGGCAAATGTTGTTGCTAATGCACTCAGTCGAAAGGATCGAGTCAAGCCTATCTGAATGCGAGCTTTGAATATGATCATTCAAACAAATCTGATAGCTAAAATTCAGGAAGCACAACTAGAAGCTATAAAGCAAGAAAATATCAAACATGAAGGACCTTCAGGATTTGAAAACCAATTACAAATCAAGGAGAACGGAACACGGTACTACAACAACCGTATCTGGGTTCCTCAATTCGGAAATCTGCGAAAGCTAGTCTTGGATGAAGCACATAAGACTAGATATTCTATTCACCCAAGATCCAGTAAAATGTATCACGATGTGAAAGAATTTTATTAGTGGCATAATCTGAAATCTGATATTGCTGAATATGTGAGCAAGTGTCTTACTTGTTTAAAAGTTAAGGCCGAGCATCAAAAGCCGTCTGGTTTACTGCAACAACCGGATATTCCGCAGTGGAAGTGGGAATGTATTGCTATGGACTTTATTACTAAATTGCCCAAGACTTCTAGTGGCAATGATACTCTATGGGTCATAGTAGATCGTCTTACTGAATCTTCTCATTTCTTACCGATCAAAGAAACTGACAAAATGGAGAAATTGTCGCAACTTTATCTTAAGGAGATTGTCTCACGTCATGGAGTTCCTATTTCTATCATTTCTTATCGTGACAGTTGATTCACTTCCAGATTCTGGAAATCCTTACAAACTGCTCTTGGAACTCAACTCGATATAAGTACTGCTTATCATCCAGAAACTGATGGTTAAAGTGAACGAACCATTCAAACGTTGGAAGATATGCTTCGCGCTTGTGTTATCGACTTCGGCAAAGGCTGGGATAGACATTTGCCTTTGGTTGAATTCTCTTACAATAATAGTTACCACTCAAGTATTAAGGCTGCACCTTTTGAGGCCTTATATGGACGAAAATGTAGATCCCCATTGTGCTGGGATGAATTAGAGGACATACAGTTAACCGGTCCTGAAATCATACACGAGACAACTGAAAAGATAGTTCAGATTAAGAAATGAATAGAAACTGCCCGCAGCTAACAGAAGAGCTATGCTAATAAAGGTCGGAAAGATTTGGAATTCCGAGTTAGTGACAAAGTCATGTTGAAAGTATCCCCTTGGAAGGCATCGTTTGTTTTGGTAAACAAAGCAAGCTAAGTCCGCGTTTTGTTGGACCCTTCAAGATTACTGAAAGAATCGGACCTGTGGCTTATCGATTAGAATTACCTGCTGAACTTAGCAGCGTACACGACGTATTTCATGTCTCGAATCTTAAAAAGTGTCTCGCTAATGACACTCTCGTTATTCCTTTGGATGACATTCGCATTGATGATAAAATGCACTTCATAGAGGAACCCGTAGAAGTCATGGACCGATCTGCTAAACTCTTGAAACAAAGGACCATCCCTATTGTTAAGATCCGTTGGAATTCACGACGTGGCCCCGAGTATACCTGGGAACGTGAAGACCAAATGAAACATAAATATCCCCATCTCTTCTCAACCGCTGATGCATCCGAGAAGTCTACCTAAAACTTCGGGACGGATTTTTTATTAACGGGGAGGTACTATAACAACCCTCACTTTTCGACTTCTAAATTTACTGAATTGACCATAGGGTTTTCTGCCTGACTATATGTATTAATTATTTAAGGGTTGTTATATACAATTAAACATTGACCGAATAGAAATTTTTTGTCAACAACGTACGCTTAAATAAATTATATATTATTAATTTATATAATTTGACATAATTTAATTTATCTAAACTTTATATTACTTTTATTATAAATACAATTAAACAAAATGTAATAACATTAGTAAACCTAATAAAAACCATAAGTAATAATCATAATTAAATTAAAATCATAATTTTTAATTAACATATATATAATACCGAAATAAATCATAATTATGTATTAAAAATGTAAAATACTAAAATTATTTAATACTTTACAAAAATTCGTATTTATTAATTAAAAAAATTTTAAAAAATTATTTTTTATTTTAAAATTATAATGGACTACTACTTTTATTATTTTATTTTGTAGATGACTCATGAATTAACATTTAATACTTTTAATTATTAAAAATCCATTAAAAATTAAAATATTTTTTTCTTTTAATTATTTTATTCTTTTTATCTAATTTTTTTCAAGTATAAATACCCCTCATTTCTCATTCAAACTCACACCAAAATTTCTCTCATTATCTTTTTGAAGAATTACTATTAGTAAGTATTCTTTTCTTACTTTTTACTATTTACTTCAATTTATTATTTTTTTTTACCAAAACATGTAAATAATGTTATAAATTATATGCAATTAAAATTAAAATAAATAACATGTTATAATTAGTAATATATGTTACTAAAAATTATAAAAGTATTTTTATGAATTAATATATAAAAATTATAATTAAAATAGAATTAATGAATATATATGTATATACGTACATAATGTGAAGGTTATAATTAAAGATAGCGTACAACGACTACAGACATCACCGCTACTTGTGGCCTAGGGTGATTCTTGTTACCATTATGGGATGCTTGTGGATCTCGAATGCCAAGACTTAGATTCTGGTCAAGAGATCCTGGGCCGCTCGGTAACAATAGATTATTCGAGTGACTTGCATGTTAGCAACAAAGTTTGGGCGAGATTGTACAACATCTTTGTTAAGAATTATAATCCGAACATTCTTAAACTAGAAGCTTACTATAAGTGAAAGCTTTTCATAAATAGTAGGTTTCCAAAAATAGAAACTTTTGAGAAATATGAACTTTTCTCGAAAACCGTCACTGTCAATATAGTTGCTATATTAATAAACATACCTTATGTTAAGTTAGACATTAACTAATCAAATGTTATACCTCTAGGTTGATATCCAGATCACTTACTTGCTTTACTTTCCTTCTTGCGTGGAATACTTCAACTGCTATTTAAGGTGAATTTCATAGCCCCGATTTTACATTTTTATGTTTTTACATTGGGGTGAGACACATGCTTTATTTTAAATTCTTTGACATGCTAGACACAAGTACAAACTTATTATGCGACCAACATGAGTATTTTATTATGTTCATTTGAAACATGCAAATCCCTGCTTTGTAATATCATTAATTGCTAGATGAATTAAAGTGGCAAACGGAATTATTATAGATAGCGCTATTGGGAGTAACGTCCCGCACTGTTGACCTCAGGTTAATTGGTGGTATAATAATGATCTCGACAACTACATATGTATTGTTACAGGGTAAAATAGTTTAGTTTTGATATTATACGCTCATGGCATACTTTTGATATACATGATATATCGACTTTATTTAAATCTTGTGGTGTAACAAACTTACTCAAAATTAAACCTATGTTATTAACTCAACCTCGTGTTGACTTTTTAAGCATGTTTGTCTCAGGTAATTAGAAGATGTTGATGTGCTGCTTTGATGATGATTGCTTGCTGTGCTTGGAGTCTTCATGCATTACTTATCATTCCATTTAAAAACATTTAATGCTTTGTTCATTCAATAAAATGTAATGACTATTTATTTTCCGCTGCAAAAACTCAATAAAAGTTATATAAAACGTCTCATATAGAGTCATTCTCGTTATACAATTGCTTGATTTGATATAATTAGTCACAAATACCCTCGGCCCTATTTGGGGGTGTGACACTATGACTTGACCTAATTTGTTAGACAAATATTGATCAACATATAAATATATATACTTAATTTAGGTTCGTGAATCTGAGGCCAACCTTGAACTTGTTCAATGACGTTATATGTATTTTTACTACGAAATACAATAGGTGAGTTTTATTTGCCTTTTTACCCTTTATATTTTTAGACTGAGAATACATGCGAAATTTTTATAAATGTTTTACGAAATAGACACAAGTAATCGAAACTACATTATATGGTTGAATGATCGAAGCCGAATATGCCCCTTTTACTTGGTAGCCTAAGAATTAGTAAAGCGATCTACTAATTGACGCGAATCCTAAAGATAGATCTATTGGGCCTAACAAACCCCATCCAAAGTACCGGATGCTTTAGTACTTCGAATTTGTTTTTATCATGTTCGATGGATGTCGCAGAATGATAGGGGATATTCTTATATGCATCTTGTTAATGTCGGTTACCAGGTGTTCAATCCATATGAATGATATTTTTGTCTTTATGCATGGGACATATATTTATGAGAAATGGAAATGAAAATCTTGTGGTCTATTAAAATGATGAAAATGATTGTTTATGATAAACTAATGAACTCACCAACCTTTTGGTTGACACTTTAAAGCATGTTTATTCTAAGGTGTTAAAGAAATCTTCCGCTGTGCATTTGCTCATTTTAAAGATATTACTTGGAATCATTCATGGCATATTTCAAAAGACGTTGCATTCAAGTCGTTGAGTTCAATAGAGATTATTATTAAGTAAATGACAGATTAGGTCAATTATAAGTTGGATATTCTGAAATGGTATGCATGCCTGTCAACTTTCGATGTAATGAAAGGTTGTCTTTTAAAAACGAATGCAATGTTTGTAAAATGTATCATATAGAGGTCAAATACCTCACAATGTAATCATATGTTATTTTATTCGTCCTTATGGATTAGGACGGTTCACTTCAATACTGCTCAATCATCAGATGTTTGAATGCTGACCACGGTAGTGCGTACGCAGCATCTTTTCCCACTTGCTCTAGATAGGTATTCCACCATGTTAACACAGTACCTGTGAAGGTATGCATAACGTACTTTACTTTGTCTTCTTCAGCAAACTTACTTATGGAAAACACCGATTCAACCTTTTCGATCCACCGTTTCAATCCGATTGGACCCTCGGTTCCATAGAATTTCAGAGGTTTACAGGCAATGAATTCTTTGTAGGAGCATCCTACACAATTTCTTGTGGCGTTATTTGCATTGCTAGATTCAGAGTTATTGTTGTTGTTTTGCATTGCAGCCTGTATTGTGGCTATATTTGCTGCAAGGAAAACACGGAAGTCTTCGTCGCTCATGTTCAATTTCTGACGAGTCGTCGGTGCCATTTCCTTCAAAAATAGCCCAAAAGAATTAAGTTAATCATATAGAATATTAAGAGTAGTCAATAGTATTTCGTAGCATAATATGAACTCATTTATAAAAGCTTTTTCTTCATATTAGCATTTTATAGTTTTAATTCGGGTAGTACCTACCCGTTAAATTCATACTTAGTAGCTAATATACAATTCAACTACTACAATTCTATATGAAAAACTGATTATAATAATATTTCACGTTCAAACTTTTATACAATATTTTACAAACTTACAATACTGCTATTATACATTTAGCATGAAATATAGCACACAATAACTTTGATACAAAACAGTTGTGACAACAATCCTAGTTAATACGCAAGTCATTCAGCAAAGGCAATAAAAACACATAATTCATAAGTCCAGAAACAAGTCATGCATTCTGGTTTTACTAAGACTACTTCCCATCCTTGGTCTTGCGGAACATAACCATTGTGGCCGTTGACAAGACAGCATGTTGTAACGTCGTTAAAGGGACGAGGGTTTCGTAATGCCCAACAGCCCCGTAATAATCTAAAAACCTTGTTTCTCACCCCAACTACAGAATCCGTCACTTGTGGGAAGGTTTTATTTAAAAGTAGTAATCCGATGTTCTTTTTCTCACTTTGGTGAGAAGCGAACATCACTAATCCGTAAGCATAACATGCTTCTTTACATTGCATGTTAGAAGCTCTTTCTAACTCACGAAGTCCTACATTGGGATATGTTGAGTTAAAGTAGGTTCTTAACCCGTAGAGTAAAATTGCATTTGGGTTCCCCGCATTTAATGCTTTAAAGAAAAGACGGCGTAACTTACGGTGTCCCCAATGTGATATACCCCATCTTTCAAATGAAAGCCTTTTATAAACTAAGGCATGCCTGGAACATTCTTCAAATGTTCTACAAACTAATTTTACCGTAAATAATTGTGCCGATGAATTCTGACCGACTTTAGACAAGATTTCATCATGTCCCCGGGTAGGTCATCTAAAATTTTTGGTTGTCTATCCTTAACGTCCATTGTGTTTTTATACTGTAAAACAGACGAGAATTAGATTCGTAAAAGATAATTATCAAATAATACAAGCAATTTTTACATACAACATGAAAGTACAAGCACACTTATATTACATATATGACACCGCACGATTACAACTCTTTATTTCGGCTCACTTGTTTCTTCTTCTTTGGACTTGGTTTTGTTTCGATAATTTCCTAGGGATATATGGTGCTACCCTAATACGAGCCATTCTTTTCACAAATGGTCTAGAAGGACCCGGTGGCTTAGATATTCCCAGGTTATAGCTAAAACTTAAGAAATACGGGTGTTGACGGTATTTTCCATCGGGACATTTCATGTTAACATAGAGGTCATCGGGGTTGGACTCGGGTTTTTCTATTTTTATGCCTTTTCCCTTATTATTTTCTTTTACCTTTTCAAATTGTGTAGGGGTAATTTCTATAACATCATCAGAATCCTCATCGGGATCCGATTCATCGGAAAATTGGTAATCTTCTCAATATTTTGCTTCCTCGGCGGAAACACCATTGACCATTATTAATTTTGGTCCATTGGTTGAGGATTTTCTTTTATTTATCTGTTTTTCAGTGGTTTCTAATATTTCCTCCCCCAGAACCTCTTCTTCTTCGGGTTCCTCTTCTTCCAGTTCCTCTTCTTCCGGTTCTGCTTCGAGAATTTGTGAATCTTCCTAATATATATTCGACTCTTCATTATTATTAGGTGAGTTGGTGGGATTTGTATTAGAGGTAGACATCTATCACACAATATCAAACACGTTAAGAGATTAATATATCATATAATATTTACATGTTAATAATATATAGTTTCCAACAAAAAATGTTAAGCAATCGTTTTTAAAGAAAACATGGTCGAAGTCCAAACTCACTAATGCATCCTAACAAATTCGGTTAGACACACTAATGCAAATTTCTGGTTCTCTAAGACCAACGCTCGGATACCAACTGAAATGTCTCGTTCATATTGATTATAAACGTTCCATATTAATTGGTTTCGTTGCGAGGTTTTGACCTCTATATGAGACGTTTTTCAAAGGCTGCATTCGATCTTAAAACAAACCATAACTTTTAAAATACTACGTCGATTATCAAATAATGATAATCTAAAATATAGCGTTTTTCACACGACCATTACATAATGGTTTACAATAATATTACACATCAATATATGCCTTCGAATGCAGTTTTTAAACAATATTATACAAGCATGGACTCCAAATCTTGTCCTTAATTTAGTATGCAACAGCGGAAGCTCTTAACAATCACCTAAGAATAAACATGCTTAAAACGTCAACAAAAAATGTTGGTGAGTTATAGGTTCAACCTATATATTTATCAGATTGTAATAATAGACCACAAGATTACATTTCTCATAAATACACATCTCGTATCAGGCATTTCGCAAACTGCATAGAGATAAAAATCATTCATATGGTGAACACCTGGTAACCGACCTTAACAAGATGCATATAGAATATCCCCTATCATTCCGGGTGAAAGGACCCGTCCTAATCCATCTGGACGAATACAATACATTTGGTTACATCACGAGGTACTTTACCTCTATATGATACATTTTACAAACATTGCATTCGTTTTTAAAAGACAAACTTTCATTACATCGAAAGTTGACGGCATGCATACCATATCATAATATATCCAACTATAATTGACTTAGTAATAATCTTGATGAACTCGACGACTCGAATGCAACGTCTTTTTGAAATATGTCATAAATGACTCCAAGTAATATCTCTAATATGAGCAAATGCACAGCGGAAGATTTCTTTCATACATGAGAATAAATATGCTTTCAAGTGTCAACCAAAAGGTTGGTGAGTTCATAGGTTTATCGTAAACAATAAAAATTCATCATTTTAATTAACCACAAGATTTAAATACAGTACACCTATCTCGTGTACAAAACCATATTTCGTAATGCTTAGCAGAGTAGGTTCGTATCCTTTTCTCCCCTGTAGGTTGCCTCGCGATTTTTAATATCTTTCATAAACATAATCTCATATCAAGAATTTCACACGGCATAGAGATAAAAGTCATTCATACGAACTACAAACACCTGGTAATCGACCTTAACAAAATGCATCTAGAATATCCCCCGCATACCGGCATTCCGCACGGTCATGCAAAAAGCATACAATCAGGCCACTCTTTTAAATATGATGGTTGTGTACACCTCACAAATAGATCATATCTTTTAAAGCTGGCGGTTGTATACCTATTTTGAAGTACTAAAGTAGTTCAAATTTTCTGACTGGGGCTGGTTAGTGCCCATAGATCTATCTTTAGGATTCACGTCAATTAGGAGCTCGGTTTCCTAATTCTTAGATTACCAGACTAAAAGGGGTGATATCCGGTGTACTCATAATAACTCATTCGTAGAATATTTTTAAGTACTTGTGTCTATTTTGTAAAACATTTATAAAAGCATTTCATGTATTCACAGTTCAAAAATTTATATCAAAAGCATTTAATAAAGCAGTTGTAAAAAGATCGCATGTATTCTCAGTCCCAAAAATGTAAAGAGTAAAAGGGAGGAAATGAAACTCACTCTAAAATATTTTGTAGTAAAAATATTCATACGACGATACTGAACAATGCAGGGTTGGCCTTGGATTCACGAACCTATACCATTTGTATATATATATATATTAAAACATATAATCGTAACTAAACAAATTTATTTATTATATATTAATTTATATATTATATATATTTAATTTGTGTATATATTCAAAATAATTAATATTATTATAGTTATATATAGGTATATCTGTTTAGTGTTTTGGTAAAAATGTCTAAATTGTTATATATGAGTATTTTTAAATAATTTGTTAATATATTTAATATATACTTATAATAATATTTTTAAAACTTTTATTTTTATCTTCATAATACTTTTAATAATAATGATATTGTTATTACTAATAATCGTAGTACTTTTTGTTTTAAAATGATAACCTTAAATAAATGATTAGTAATGATAATAAGTTTTAATAATAATAATAAAAATAATAATAGAGCTGTTAATAAATATAATAATAATAATAATAATAATAATAATAATAATAATAATAATAATAATAATAATAATAATAATAATAATAATAATAATAATAATAATAATGATAATGTTAAGATAATACTTATAACAATAATAATGATATTACAAATTTTAAATGTATTACTATACTTATAGAAATGATACTAATATCAATATTAATGAAAAGCATTACTTTTATTATTTTCATAATAATACTACTAATATTCATAACTGTATCTAAATATTCTAATAATGATAATAAATGATAACTTTTATAGTTATGCCTATTTTAGTAACAATAATAATAATTATTATTATAATACTTATAATGATAACAATAATTAATATTAACAATAACAATTAATAATAATAACAATAATAATAATTAATAATAATAAAAATAAATATAACATAATAAAAGAAATATACCTTCAAATAAGCTTTTTATAAAAAAAATTGCCTCAAGCGAGGCTCGAACCCGTGACCCCTTGAATAACGCAAATGTCTCTAAACCAATACTCCATTTCGGTTTTTCTATAACTATACCCCGTAATAATATACTTATTATTTATGTATATGTATCCTTATTTTTTTCCTTCAATCATCTATCATATACATATAGCATCATCATCTATTCTAATCATCATTCCTTCATAATGATATCATCATAAACATCATTATCATAACGGTTTATTGTTATCATCATTATATTTTCGTCCCAACACAGAAAATTTGATTTCGGTGGGCAACAACAAATAAGAACTGGATACATGCTCAGCCCAACATTAAACAGTCCATTTCGGCCCACAAATGAAGCAAGTTTACAGCCTACGAACAAGAAAAATAAACAAGTGGGCCTCGGCCCAACATATACGTAACACCATAACTTGCAATGTGTTTTTAACCTAGGCTAAACATGTGGGGTTATTTGGCTATTGACAGATATTGGAAAAGTAGGGTAATCAACATCAACTTTCGGTGCCTTATCATGATTACCAATACTTTTTCTCCACAATCTTAAGTTAAAAATCACAATACCGCATTTAATCCACCGAATTGTTTATCCTAATTCGTTGTATTGTAACAAGGTATCATCTACTCTCATCGTGATATCATCAACAACATCCACATAAAATCATAATTATTATAATTACCGTTTTCATGTATAATTCATTCGTGGAATCTCTTCATCGTCAATTCCTTTTATCACCGTTACCATTGTTTTGGGTTGTTTATCAACCGGTCAACCGGCAGAAAGCAGTAGTAGTAATTAATGACGATGATTTTGATGATGGTTGTACATGGCATATTGTTAGGAGATGGAAGAAGATGGTTGTGTAACGATTCACAACAGAATTAAATCAGAAATAATAGATAGGGGGAGAGAGAGAGATATAGTGGCGGAAGGTGGTGATTAATTTGAGTCCGAGGGTGGTGGGTTTGGTTTTGGTAAGAGTTTCTTCGGTTTAAGACAGGAAGAGAGAAGAAAGAAGAGATGCATGATTGAAATGGTTGTAATGGTTGGGTTCGTTTGCAAAAGAAAACAGTAAAATATTCTATTGGGTTAATGAGATGGGTCGATTGGATTTGATGGTTGCTTCGGTGGTGGCGTTTGATTTAAAATTTTTTTTTATCAAATATTGGTTTAGTTCACGGTTGCAGGAGGTGATGAATGTGGCGGTTCAAGAAAACAGAAGCTAGCAAGTCGAGTTGATTGAATTAAAGAGAAAATAGAAGTACTTACAACAGGGGTTTTGGCTAAAACAATTTCAAGCACAGAGGACAACAGTTTCTTTATTTATTTATTTGATTTTGTTCTTTTCTTTTCTTCTCCTGAATTGCATTAGTGAAGAGTTGTATAGAGGTTAAAAGGCATATTTACAGCTAATGTGACTCAATTACGTTTGTTTGATAGCTTGATTTGCTCGACACAAATTATTCGTTTAGTACAGAAATAAATAAAGAAAATGAAAGGTGAATATGACTTCTAACAGAATTCGGATTATACATGTGATTGGATTGCGATTCATACAAATTTAGAGACAGAAGGACAAATTAATCACAGTTATGAAAGTTAAAAGAAACTTACTCTGATTCCCCTTTTGTATAAATACGTATATTATTAAACAAGTAAGTGTAATAATAATATTAAAAATTACTAATAATATTAATACTAATAATAATTATAATAGTAATAATAATAATATCAATAATTCTAAGATAATAAATAATAATAATGCTAATAATCATAAAATGATAATTTTTATTAAGTTTATTAATAATTATATAGTAATGATAATGATAATAATAATATTATTGATGATATTAATTACAAATTATGTTTTTTTTTCTATTAACTATAATATTAATAATATTTTATAATAATAATCATAATAATTCATAAGGATAATAGTAATAATAATATCTAATAATAATACAATTAATATAAAGCATATAACAAGTTACATGTATTTAATTTTCATATATATTTACATATTTATTTATACATCGATGTTCGTGAATCGTTGGGAATAGTCAAAGGTCAAATGTTATCATGAAATAGTTTCAAAATTTTGTAACCCAACATTATAGACTTTGCTTATCTTGTCAAAATCATATAAGATTTAAGTTTAAATTTGGTCGGAGATTTCCGGGTCGTCACAGTACCTACCCGTTAAGGAAATTTCGTCCCGAAATTTGAGTGCGGTCGTCATGGATAACAATAAAAATATTTTCATGACAAATATGAGATGATAAATAAAGTTTTATCATTATTGACTAATATAGATAAAACAATTCAATAATGTGAAGCGTACGAGTGAAGCTGTCACAAAAGATTGAGATAGAGATTTAACTTTTGACGTAGTCACGGTGAATTTCCGGAATTTAAGGAATTTAAAAGAAAATCTTTGAAAATCTATAAGATTTGATTCTTCGGCGAATAAGGAAATCAGGATCTCTCTAATTAAATGTGAAGATCTGTCTTGATTACTCTGTCTGGTATTTCCGTTATAAATTAAATTCTTCCGTTCCATTATTCTCAGCATTCCTATACTTTCTTTCTTAGTTCATACATCCAAAAGATTATGAAAATGTTTAATCCAGTTCTAATCCTTGATATTTTCCTAATTATCATTTCTGTCATCCTTCTTTTCAATCTTCCACCAGAAAAATCTGTTTACTTCTACTATTTCCTTGGGGTGATACTATTCTTAATTATACCGTGTCTTTATATTGCTATTCGTATTAATATCCACGGTTTGTAACTTTCGTGTTGTTATTGGGCTTTATATTTTCTCTTATATTTTGGAGCTCTTTGCCTTTTTATTATCTTCTCGACCTCTAGTAAAGCGGGTAATGGTC
Source organism: Rutidosis leptorrhynchoides (assembly GCF_046630445.1). Classification (NCBI taxonomy): domain Eukaryota; kingdom Viridiplantae; phylum Streptophyta; class Magnoliopsida; order Asterales; family Asteraceae; genus Rutidosis; species Rutidosis leptorrhynchoides. The sequence goes on from NC_092340.1 coordinate 195,441,754, forward strand.
CAGAATTCGTAAATATGGAGTTTCAAATGAACTTAATGTTCTAAACAAGAAAGAACGTAATAGCACGATTTGATATGTCAAATTACCAGAATCACTGAGAATAGAACTATCAAGAATATACTTTCTTGATATGTTCAGAAGTTAAGCAGAATGAAAGAGTTATGTAACATGGCACATGATGACGTTATGATCTGTGAATCATCATGTTCCATTAGAAACTCAGCATGACTTACTATAATATAATCATGTTGATCAAGTGTCATTATATTATACTAACTGATGCATCAATTTCCAACACTACTTCAAAATCATTCCTAATTCAAACTCAATTTTTAAAGGAATTTAGGAACTAAAGTAGTTCCCTTTATGATGTAATATAGATAGCACGAAGAAATAAATAATATTGGACAAGAATATTTATGAAAAATATCTTCAGAAATATCGAAGATATTTATGATGATATTTTGGAATTCCCAAGTTCGATGGTTGTTGAAGGAAGATTTTCCGCAAGATTTTAACATGATATTGGAGCAAGATATTCTCTAAAGATTCCAACAGATCCAGAATTACCGGGATTCTTTGAATATAGGGTATGGTCCTTGTATTTGTCATTGGTCTCCTTCGTGGTTAGCTCAATCCATTTTCCTGTTGCAACTTTTCTGAGTTTTTCCAACATACTATTCTTTATCATCAAACTTTTGGCCGTTTAGACCATTTACAATTTTTCTGTTTCCTCTGCATTTAATGCTACCATACCTGAATCATCGGTTATCAATCCGAGGTGGTTTCAAGAGAATTGTTTTTTTAGATGATTAAACACTGATGGTAATATGGTGGAATATAAAAGGTTCCCAGGTAACAATAAAAGAGCACACATATATATCAAGGTGTTAATAAGGTTGTTTCGAACGAAAAGTCGAAGTTGACTTGCTGGAGCTGCGACAAAATTTGCTACTTTGAAAGGAATTACCAAGTTATTTTGGGTAATAATAACACTAAAGGAATTAGCACAGATACGTGTTAAACGTTTACTCAGGTTCCGAGTGTTTTCAGGTGCATAACTATATGCATCAATCTTTTTAACCTCAACCCTGTATAGCTAACTCGAGCATTACTGTATATAGAGTTACTATGGTTATTCCAAATAATATATATAGATGCGTCGATATGATATGTCAAAACCTTGTATACGTGTCCCGATATTTAAAGTGCGTAAAATAAGTAACAGAAATTAAATGACGATAAATAAAATTGCGAGAATTAAAATTGCGATAAATAAATTGCGATAAATAAAGTGTGATAAATAAAATGTAATCAGTTAGCTAGTAAAAGTTAGCTAGGAACAGTTAGCGTGGATTCTTAACAAAATTCTTCTCATAGTTAAATTGTTTGTTTCTAACAAATTTTATTTTGTCCAATGTTTTTCTTCATTATGCCACTTGTTGGATTCTGATAAGTCAAAATCCAATTATGAAATTGAATGAAAATGGTTACTCTGTGGTGAACGGATTCGTATAGCTGTGGATGTGAATAGGATAGTAAATGACTGTTGAATCAGATTCAAAGAATGTACAGTGTAACTTATTAATGTAAAATTTAAATATTCCTCGGGTATTACCTACCCGTTAAAATATTTTCAACATTAACAGTTTGTACAAAAGAATTTTTAATTACAATCTTTATGAAAACATATATACATATATATTTTCTTTGGATGTAATCATGGATTTAATGAGTTAATATGATATTAAACTCATATGATTTTTGGTTCGAGCTAGAATAAGTAATCTCTAAAACTATTAGGAATCACATATTCTTCGCAGAATATTTCTTCAATGAAGTTATGGATCAATACTTCATCGTTAACTATTAGGAACATATTCTTCGCAGAATATTTCTTCAATGAAGTTATAGATCAATACTTCATCATTCATTGTTGTTGGTACTACTTGGTATCTATGGTGCGTATGATGTTGATGCTCGTGGGACAGATTATGATGTTGAAGTGTGGGATGTGGATGTTGCTGTTGGTGGTGGTGATGGTACTATTGATGTTGCTGAAGCTGGTAAGGTTTGCACCATATTCTCCACATTGATTACTCAAGCACGAAGCTCGTTGATTTCTTCCATTACCCCAGGATGATTGTCGGTTCCAACGAGCGGATGAATAAGATCTAGAATCTGAGATAATATGTAGTCGTGATAAGATACTCTAGAGATGAGAGAGAAAATGGTATTACGAACGGTTCGCCGGTAAGTGCTTCAGGTTCATCGCCAAGAGGGCAATGTGGTGGATGGAAGGGATCACTTTCTTCTTGTCTCCAATAATTAAGTAGGCTACGAACCCATCAGATGAATTGGGGATGGATGATTGGTTGATTCATTCTGGTGACAATGCTTTCGGAGCTTAGGTGAAACTTCATATCAGAATTCGAGGGACTTGAACTAGTGACGAGTTCCATATTGTACGGTTAGATAAAGGGTTTTCGATATGAAATGATTTTAGGATATCGGGTGATATTCTTATTACAAAGAATACCTAAATATAGTACAGAAGATCCCGTAGATTACGGAGGAGTTTACGGAATAGGTCAGGCAAAGTTTACAGTAACCGATACGCTAAGATATGAATTAGCAGATACGCTAAGATATGAATTTTTGTCTTTACACTATTCCTGCAATCAATGCTGTAAGATGTGTCTAGACTAAGAATGATAAGCATGTAATTTCTTAAGGATAATAAGAAGATGATATCTGACTAGAAATGATAATCAAAACTTTTGATATGCAGACACGGTCGAAGTCCAGACCCACTAATGCATCTAAACAACTATCAGTTAGACACTAATGCAAGACCTGGTTTGCTAAGACCACCGCTCTGATACCAACTGAAAGGACACGTCCTAATCCATCTGGACGAATACAATACATTTGGTTACATCACGAGGTACTTGACCTCTATATGATACATTTTACAAACATTTCATTCGTTTTTAAAAGACAAACTTTCATTACATCGAAAGTTGACTTCATGCATACCATATCATAATATATCCAACTATAATTGACTTAGTAATAATCTTGATGAACTCGACGACTCGAATGCAACATCTTTTTGAAATATGTCATGAATGACTCCAAGTAATATCTCTAATATGAGCAAATGCAAAGCGGAAGATTTCTTTCATACATGAGAATAAATATGCTTTCAAGTGTTAACCAAAAGGTTGGTGAGTTCATAGGTTTATCGTAAACAATAAAAATTCATCATTTTAATAGACCACAAGATTTAAATACAGTACACCTATCTCGTGTACAAAACCATAATTCGTAATGCTTAGCAGAGTAGGTTTGTATCCTTTTCTCCCCCGTAGGTTGCCTCGCGATTTTTAATATCTTTTATAAACATAATCTCATATCAGGCATTTCACACGGCATAGAGATAAAAGTCATTCATACTACAAACACCTGGTAATCGACCTTAACAAAATGCATCTAGATTATCCCCCGCATACCGGCATTCCGCACGGTCATGCAAAAAGCATACAATCAGGCCACTCTTTTAAATATGATGGTTGTGTACACATTACAAACAGATCATATCTTTTAAAGCTGGCGGTTGTATACCTATTTCAAAGTACTAAAGTAGTTCAAATTCTCTGACTGGGGCAGGTTAGTGCCCATAGATCTATCTTTAGGATTCGCGTCAATTAGGAGCTCGGTTTCCTAATTCTTAGATTACCAGACTAAAAGGGCTGATATCCGGTGTACTCATAATAACTCATTCGTAGAATGTTTTTAAGTACTTGTGTCTATTTCGTCAAACATTTATAAAAGCATCTCATGTATTCGCAGTTCAAAAATTTATTTCAAAAGCATTTAATAAAGCAGTTGTAAAAACAGCGCATGTATTCTCAGTCCCAAAAATGTTAAGAGTAAAAGGGAGCAAATGAAACTCACTCTACAGTATTTTATAGTAAAAATATTCATACGATGATACTGAACAATGCAGGGTTGGCCTCGGATTCACGAACCTATACCATTTGTATATATATATATATATAGGTATATCTGTTTAGTTATACCATTTGTATATTATTATAGTTATATATAGGTATATCTATTTAGTGTTATGGTAAAAATGCCTAAATTGTTATATATGAGTATTCCTAAAATTATTTGTTAATATAGTTAATATATACTTATAATAATAATTTAAAAAGTTTTATTTTTATCTTCATAATACTTTTAATAATAGTGATATTGTTATTACTAATAATCGTAGTACTTTTTGTTTTAAAACTAATAAATTTAAATAAATGATTAGTAATGATAATAGGTTTTAATAATAATAATAGCGCTGTTAATAAATATAATAATAATAATAATAATAATAATAATAATGATAATGTTAAGATAATACTTATAACAATAATAATGATAATAATGATATTACAAATTTTAAATGTGTTACTATACTAATAGAAATGATACTAATATCAATATTAATGAAAAACAATACTTTTATTATTTTCATAATAATACAACTAATATTCATAACTGTATCTAAATATTCTAATAATGATAATAAATGATAACTTTTATAGTTATGCCTATTTTAGTAACAATAATAATAATAATAATTATTATTATTATAATACTTATAATGATAACAATAATTAATATTAACAATAACAATTAATAATAATAACAATAATAATAATTAATAATAATAATAATAATAAATATAACATGATAAAAGAAATATACCTTCAAATAAGCTTTTTATAAAAAAAAATTGCCTCAAGCGAGGCTCGAACCCGTGACCCCTTGAATAACGCAAACGCCTCTAAACCAATACTCCATTTCGGTTTTTCTATAACTATACCCTGTAATAATATACTTATTATTTATGTATCTGTATCCTTATTTTTTTTTCTTCGATCATCTATCATATACATATAGCATCATCATCTATTCTAATCATAATTCCTTCATAATGATATCATCATCAACATCATTATCATCACGGTTTATTGTTATCATCATTATATTTTCATCCCAACATAGAAAATTTGATTTCGGTGGGCAACAGCGAATAAGAACTGGATACATGCTCAGCCCAACATTAAACAGTCCATTGCGGTCCACAAATGAAGCAAGTTTACAGCCTACGAACAAGAAAAATAAACAAGTGGGTCTCGGCCCAACATATACGTAACAACATCACTTGTAATGTGTTTTTGACCCTGGCTAAACATGTGGGGTTCTTTGGCTATTAACATATATTGGAAAAGTAGGGCAATCAACATCAACTTTCGGTGTCTTATCATGATTACCAACACTTTTTCTCCACAAATCTTAATTTAAAAATCACAATACCTTATTTAATCCACCGAATTGTTTATCCTAATTCATTGTATTGTAACAAGGTATCATCTACTCTCATCGTGATATCATCACCAACATCCACATAAAATCATAATTATTATAATTACCGTTTTTATGTATAATTCATTCGTGGAATCTCTTCATCGTCAATTCCTTTTATCACCGTTACCATTGTTTTGGGTTGTTTATAAACCGGTCAGCAGCAGTAGTAGTAATTAATGACGACGATTTTGATGATGGTTGTACATAACGTATTATTAGGAGATGGAAGAAGATGGTTATGTAACGATTCACAACAGAATCAAATCAGAAATTATAGAGAGAGGGAGAGAGAGATATAGTAGAGGAAGGTGGAGATTAATTTGAGTCCGAGGGTGGTGGGTTTGGTTTTGGTAAGTGTTCTTCGGTTTAAGACAGGAAGAGAGAAGAAAGAAGAGATGCATGATTGAAATGGTTGTAATGGTTGGCTTCGTTTGCAAAAGAAAACAGTAAAATATTCTATTGGGTTAATGAGATGGGTTGATTGGGTTTGATGGTTGCTTCGGTGGTGGTGCTTGATTTAAAAAAAAAATTATCAAATCTTGGTTTGGTTCACGGTTGGAGGAGGTGATCAATGTGGCGGTTCAAGAAAATAGAAGCAAGCAAGTCGAGTTATTGAATTAAAGAGAAAACAGAATTACTTACAACAGGGGTTTTTGTGATGACCCGTGAATTTTCGATCAAATTTAAACTTTATTAATATATGATCTTAACACGATAAGCAAAGTCAGTAATGGTGAAGTCTCAAAAACTTTGAACTGTGTTCATGTATATACTTGACCTTTGACTAATCCCGACGATTCACGAACAATTAAATTTAAATAGTTATGCGTGTATATATATATATGCATAAATGGTAATTGAAAGTATCATTTGAAATAATAAATGTTATTGCTATTAAAAATTTAATTATGAGAAATAAAATAAAATTCCTATATATATTAATAGTAGTATCAATATCAATATTAATAATATTAGTATATATAGCATATAGATATAGATATGAAGGTTGATATGTAAAAATTGTTATATCATTATTATTATTAATATTATTATTATCATTAATAATATTAATATTATTATAAATAATATTATTATTAGAATTATTAATAAAATTATTATTAGCATTTTTATTATTATTGATAATTATTAAATTATTGAAATTACCATTTCATCATTTATATCATTATTATTATTATGTATTATTAGTATTATCTTATAAATAATATTATGATTATGATTATTATTATTAATGTGATTATTATTAATTAGAATTATTATTATTATTACTAAGATACTTATATTATTTAGATTTACAATAATAAATAAATAATTATACAATCAATTTCAGGTTAACATCAACTGTACTAGATTGATACGATCTTCTCTAAATAGTTTCATATCAGTATCTGTAGTACAAATCAGATAACAACTATATTTGATTTTATTGTATTTTTATTTATTTAATTTTCCTACTATAAATTGTCCGATTGAGAAATTTAGAACCACATTCCCTATACAATTGATCAATACATCTGATGGGTAAATCATTCAACTTTGAACCTTATTCCTTTTCAACCTTCAACAATACACCACAATCATCACCCTACTTCTATTTTCCATTTCTTGTTCTTTCCTAAACCACCATCTTGGTGAACCCATGAACCATAAGCATCACCACCCTACCACCACTATAACCTCATCGATCATCACCACCTTAAACACCTTCGATTTTTCTTTTGCACTTACTTATTTTGCTGCTTGACATCGACAACCATAACCCACCACCTTCACACATACACACATCACAGCTACAAGTAATTATGTTTCTTGCAACTATTCGTGTTCGATCAAGAAACCCACTCAAATACAAACACACATACGGTTACATACATACAATCACATGCACACAGCATCAACCTCATCAACATACAAACTTCTCGTCGATCATCAACACAAACCCAAACTAAAAACCGATCAATTTGCTTGTTGTTATTCGGTTGTGCAAGCGGTTTAAATGGCCCAACATCATCACCTTCTTTACTTCCACGCTGCTGTTACCCTGGTACTTCTGCTACCTCGATCGACTACAACTGATACGTTTCCTATTACATTTTATATTGAAACAATATAATGGTTATAATGAGGTGAAACACATTCGATGAACTGTGTTATATATTTTTTTTTATTCGTTAAAAACAACTTCAACCAGAGGATTAATAAAGAATGATAATTGCACATCTTTTCTTGCTTCTTTGGCCGACAAATACCAAGCAAACAACCCCACTCATACTTACTCACTCAAGTTGTTTTTAAAGTATATTAAATGTAGTATTATTGTTATGAGTATAGATTATAGGGTAAAAACAATAATGGTTTCCAGTTGCCACTTTAAAAGTTATTGGCTTTTGATTCTTTGGTTATTTAAAATATACAAGAAAGTCATTAGAATGATGTTAAATATGATGCACGCGTTTGTTTTCTCTTCTCAAGTGGCCGACACCAATATTATAATAAACTCTTTTGTTTATTAAAAAGATAAGGGAATAGGATTGTGTTTAAGAAAAATTGCCAGTGTACAAAAGGGTTGTTGAGCCACTATGTCCATAATTTGTCTTGGACCCGTTAGACTCTTCTAATTTGGACGTGTTGATGGATCTAAGATGATGATGATGAACCGAGCCACACCATCAATTACAGCCTGCTGTTTCTGTTTACAGCTTAAACATCACCGCAACCAATCACCTCCTTTCATTGTTCACTATTTTGCTGTTACGGTATGAGCTCTACTTTTGTTCCTGTTACAGCAAACATGATGATGATGCTTTGATGATTTTGATGATGATATCGTGAAGATAGGTTATTATATAATATGATAATGATGACGATTACCTGATATATGAAGTGTTAATGTTATGGTTTATGTGAGAATGATGATGACATTTAAGCGTATGATAATGATGTATTGATTTGGGTTAAGGATGATATATGATACATGAGTGGTAGATGATGAAGTCGTGATGGTGTATAAGAATTAGATCGTGATATAAAACAGATATATAGAAACAGACGAATGGTCTAGGGCATTTGCATTAACTGGGAGATCTCAGGTTCAATCCTGGATTGTGGTATTTTAAAAAAAAAAAAAAAAATAGGACAAAAGATATAGGTTAAATAGAGATAACATGGGAATCAAACCTGAAAGACACACTAGATCAGACGGTTAAGGTTGTATGCGGGTTAGCGGGATGTCGCGGGTTCGAACCCGGATTTGGGCATTATTTTTTTTGGGCTACATCTTCGAGGTAGTAAATTATTTATTTACTTATCATTATTTTTATGATTATTATGATTATGATTATTATTATTATTATTATTATTATTATTATTATTATTATTATTATTATTATTATTATTATTATTATTATTATTATTATTATTATTATTATTATTATTATTAGTATTACTATCACTATCATTATTATTATTATTATTATTATTATTATTATTATTATTATTATTATTATTATTATTATTATTATTATTATTATTATTATTATTATTATTATTATTATTATCATCATCATTATTACTTTTATATTAACAATATTATCATAACAAATAAATATTTTCCATAAAAGAGTATATTTGTTACAACTACCCTAATATTTAATATAATTATATATCTTAAGATTATTTATATAAATATTTACATATCACAAATTATTTATTTTAATATAATATTAAACTATATAAGTATTAACTATTTTAAATATATACAAATTAAATATATAAGATATATAATTTAAGATATAATATATAAATATATTTGATTACGAATATATGTATTAATATACATATGAATGATATAGGTTCATGAATCCGAGGTCAACCCTACATTTGTTCAATGTCGTCGTATGTATTTTTACTTCAAAATACAATAGGTGAGTTTCATTATTCCCTTTTTATATATATTTTTGGGCTGAGAATACATGCAATGTTTTAATAACTATTTTACAATATTTATAAGCGTGAGTTTCATTTGCCTTTTTACCCTTTATATTTTTGGGCTGAGAATACATGCGCAATTTTTATAACTGTTTTACGAAATAGACACAAGTAATTGAAACTACATTATATGGTTGAATGATCGAAATCGAATATGCCCTTTTTATTAAGTCTGGTAATCTAAGAATTAGGGAACAGACACCCTAATTGACGCGAATCCTAAAGATAGATCTATTGGGCCCAACAAGCCCCATTCAAAGTACCGGATGCTTTAGTACTTCAAAATTAATATCATGTCCGAAGGAGGATCCCGGAATGATGGGGATATTCTTATATGCATATTGTGAATGTCGGTTACCAGGTGATCAATCCATATGAATGATTTTTGTCTCTATGCATGGGACGTATTTATGAGAACTGGAAATGAAATTCTTGTGGTATATTAAAATGATGGAAATGATTATTTATGTTAAACTAATGAACTCACCAACCTTTTGGTTGACACTTTAAAGTATGTTTATTCTCAGGTATGAAAGAAAGCTTCCGCTGTGCATTTGCTCATATTGCATGAAGTTGTACATGGCATATAGAAGTCAGTTCATCGCGATGGTACCAGATGTTATTGCATTCGTTCAGAAGATTTTGGACGGGGTATGACATGTGGCATCAGAGCGGTGGTCTTAGCGAACCAGGTCTTGCATTAGTGTGTCTAACTATTAGATGTTAGGATGCATTAATGAGTCTGGACTTCGACCTAATAGTTGTTAGGATAAATTAATAAGTCTAGACTTGAACCTGGTCTGCATGTCAAAAGTTTTGCTTATCATTCTTGTCAAAAATTATCTGCTTACCTTCCTTAGTCTAAACACATCTTATTGCATTGATTGCATAAATAGTGTATAGACAAAATTCATATCTTAGCGTATGTGCTAATTCATATCTTAGCGTATCTATTACGGTAAACCTTGCCTGATATCTTCCGTAAATTTCTCCATAATTTAAGGAATTCTGGTACTATATATATCTATGCATATTATGCATTGATAACACCATCCAACTATCATTTGCTGTCAATAAACTTTTCATACCAAAAATATTTTCGGTGATCGCGTAAGATGGCCTCTACGAATCGACCAAGTTTCTCTGACTCCGAAGACAGTGTGACGGGAGCACAACAACCAATCAACTACTGTGATTACTGGAGAAAATGGGGGTGGGTTCGTGACATCCTCACCCTATGGAGGAGGGAAGAAGGTACTCCATATCATGGACCAAATCTACCACCTAACCTTGGAGTACTCGACCCTCTCACCGGCGAACCTGTTCGCAACACCGTTTATACCCTTTTTGCGAGAATTTTTCGTCTTGAGACTACCATTAACGGAACTAGAGAAGATATCCGATCTCTACCTCACACTGATAACCAACCAGGGTTAGTAGAAGAAGTTAAAGAACTTCGAGCTAGAGTGCTAACTTTGGAGAATATGGTTCAAAACCTACAAGCACCAACAGCATCACCGGCACTAACAGTACCATCCACATCAGTACCAGCAGTACCAGTACCACTAACAACAACATCCGCATCACACGTCTCGACACCATAATCTACATCTCGAACATCAACATCATACGCACCCTAGATACCAAGGAGTACCAATAATAATTAACAATCAAGTATTGATCCATAACTTCATTAATATTCTGCGAAGAATATGTGGTTTCAAAAAGTTTTAGAGATTACTTATTCTAGCTCAAACCGAAAAGCAAATGAGTTTAATATCATATTAACTCATTTAAATCCAAGATTTCATCGGAAGAAAATATATATGTAGATATATTTTCATAAAGATTGTAATTAAAAATTCTTTCGTACAAACTGTTAATGGTGAAAATATTTTAACGGGTAGGTAATGCCCAAGGAATGTTTAGATTTCACATTAATCAGTTACAATGTACATTCTTTGAATCTAATTTAACAGTCATCTACTATCTTACTTACATCCACAGATATACGAATCCGTTCACCACAGAATAACCAATTTCATTCAATTTCATATTTGGACTTTGACTTATCAGAATCCAAATCAAGATTTGACAAGTGGCATAATGAAGAAAATAATGGACAAAAATAAAAATTGATTAGTAACTAATTAATTAACTACGTAAAAATTTAAACCTAAGCTAACCAGATTTTAGCTAACTATTCCTAGCTAACTGTTCCTGTATGACTATTTCCTTATAATATACTAGTTTTGGTTGAACTACCGGACTACTATCATGGACAATTAAAAAGTATTAAAAGAGTAGGAAATATTAATGACAACACATTTTGACTTAAAAGATCTTAAATAAATTACATCTACTACAGTTAAATATTTCCTCGAGTTGCCACTTGATTTCATCTTAAACATCCTTTATAACTTAATTTCATCTTAAACCTCATTTGTATCCTGACGATTTCAATCTGCGTTCAAACATTTCATAATTTTTGAAAACATCTAAATCCATAGGATGAATCAACTGCTTTATCTACGAAAGAAAATATTGATGCATATAGTTATGCACCTGAAAACACTCAGAACTCGAATAAACGTTTAACACATATCCGGGATAGCTCCTTTGGCATTGTTATTACAGAAAAATAACTTTGCAATCCCTTTTCAAATTAGCCAGTTTTGTCACAGCTCTAGCAAGTCAACTTCGACTTTTCGTTCGAAATAACCTTTCTATAACCTTGATTTATATGCTTGCTCTTTTGTCGTTACCGGAGAACCTGTTATATTTCACCATATTACCATCAACGTTTAATCATCTAAAAACACAATTCTCTTAAAACCACCTTGGATTGATAACTGATAATTCAGATATCGTAGCATTAAATGCAGAGAAAATAGTAAGATTGTAGATTGCCTAAATGGTCAAGGGTTTGATGATAAAGAAATGAATGTTAGGAACGCTCGATAGAAAATTTGGTACTGAAAAACAGATTGAGCTAACCATGAAGGAGACCAAGGACAAATACAAGGACCAAACTCTATATTCAAAGAATCCAAGTAATTCTGAATCCGCCGAAATCTTTAGAGAATATCTTGCTCCGAAGCTACGTTAAAATCTTGCGGAAAATTCTTCTTCATCAATCTCCGAACTTAGAAAATTTCAAAATATCATTATAAATATCTTCGAGATTTCTGAGGATATTTTCATAAATATTCTTGTCCGAAATTATCTACCTCTTCGTGTTTTCTGTATTCCATTATATTGGAAACTTTTGTAAAATCTAAGTATAAATTATGAATGAATTGTGAAGAAGTGTTGGGATTGAAGCATGGGTTAGTATAATATAATGACGCTTGGCCAACGTGATTATATTACAGTAAGTCATGCTGAGTTTCTAATGGAACGTGATAAAGGATCACAGGTCATACCTTTATCATGAACCATGTTACATAACTCTTTCATTCTGCTTAACTTCTGAACATATCAAGAAAATATATTCTTGATAGTTCCATCATCAGGGATTCTGGTAATTTGATAAATCAAATCGTGTTATCACATTCCTTCCTGCTTAGAACATTATAATAATTCGAAACTCTTACCTATGAATTCTGGACCATTATTTGCATGACTTAAAGTCGAGAAAAGAAGACGAGAGCATGAAACTCGGATATATAATGGAAAATACAAAGCCTAACAACAACACCGAAATTACAAACTGTGGATATCTGTGCGTATAGCAATATAAAGACACGGGAGGATTATAAATACAATAATCACTAGTGCATAGTAGAAATAAACAGATTCTTCCGGTGGAAGTTGGAACAGAAGGACGATTATTGCGATAGTCAGAATGAGAACAAGGATTAGAACCGAATTGAGCATTATTATAATCTTTTGATATATGAACTGAAAAAGAAGGTATAAAAGTGGTGAGAATAATAAAACGAAAAAGTTAATTTATAATGGAAACATCCGACATAGCAATCGAGACAGATGATCGCATTTATTTATAGAGATCTTAATTTCCAAAAATCCCGAAGAATCGGATCTTATAGATTTCCAAGATTTTCTTTAAATTCCTTATATTCCGAAAAATCCACCGTGACTACGTTAAAAGTTAAATCTCTATCTCAATCTTTTGTGGCAGCTTCACTTGTACGCTTCACATAATCGAATCGTTTATCCATATTAATCAATGAATGTAAAACTCTATTTATCAACTCATATTCGTCATGAAAACATTTTTATTGTTAGTCATGACGATCTCACTCAAATTTCGGGACGAAATTTCTTTAACGGGTAGGTACTGTGATGACCCGGGAATTTCTGATCAAATTTAAACTTTATTAATATATGATCTTAACACGATAAGCAAAGTCTGTAATGGTGAAGTCTCAAAAACTTTGAACTGTGTTCATGTATATACTTGACCTTTGACTAATCCCGACGATTCACGAACAATTAAATTTAAATAGTTATGCGTGTATATATATATGCATAAATGGTAATTGAAAGTATCATTTGAAATAATAAATGTTATTGCTATTAAAAATTTAATTATGAGAAATAAAATAAAATTCCTATATATATTAATAGTAGTATCAATATCAATATTAATAATATTAGTATATATAGCATATAGATATAGATATGAAGGTTGATATGTAAAAATTGTTATATCATTATTATTATTAATATTATTATTATCATTAATAATATTAATATTATTATAAATAATATTATTATTAGAATTATTAATAAAATTATTATTAGCATTTTTATTATTATTGATAATTATTAAATTGTTGAAATTACCATTTTACCATTTATATCATTATTATTATTATGTATTATTAGTATTATCTTATAAATAATATTATGATTATGATTATTATTATAAATGTAATTATTATTAATTAGAATTATTATTATTACTAAGATACTTATATTATTTAGATTTACAATAATAAATAAATAATTATAGAATCAATTTCAGGTTAACATCAAATGTACTAGATTGATACGATCTTCTCTAAATAGTTTCATATCAGTATCTGCAGTACAAATCAGATAACAACTATATTTGATTTTATTGTATTTTTTTATTTAATTTTCCTACTCTAAATTGTCTGATTGAGAAATTTAGAACCACATTCCCTATACAATTGATCAATACATCTGATGGGTAAATCAATCAACTTTGAACCTTATTCCTTTTCAACCTTCAACAATACACCACAATCATCACCCTACTTCTATTTTCCGTTTCTTGTTCTTTCCTAAACCACCATCTTGGTGAACCCATGAACCATAACGATCACCACCCTACCATCACTATAACCTCATCGATCATCACCACCTTAAACACCTTCGATTTTTCTTTTGCACTTACTTATTTTGCTGCTTGACATCGACAACCATAACCCACCACCTTCACACATACACACATCACAGCTATTATGTTTCTTGCAACTATTCGTGTTCGATCAAGAAACCCACTCAAATACAAACACACATACGGTTACATACATACAATCACATGCACAACAATCACATGCACATACACCATCAACCTCATCAACATACAAACTTCTAGTCGATCATCAACACAAACACGAACTAAAAACCGATCAATTTGCTTGTTGTTATTCGGTTGTGCAAGCGGTTTAAATGGCCCAACATCATCACCTTCTTTACTTCCACGCTGCTGTTACCCTGGTACTTCTGCTACCTCGATCGACTACAACTGATACATTTCCTATTACGTTTTATATTGAAACAATATAATGGTTATAATGAGGTGAAACACATTCGATGAACTGTGTTATATATATTTTTTTTATTCGTTAAAAACAACTTCAACCAGAGGATTAATGGTAATTGCACATCTTTTCTTGCTTCTTTGGCCGACAAATACCAAGCAAACAACCCCACTCATACTTACTCACTCAAGTTGTTTTTAAAGTATATTAAATGGAGTATTATTGTTATGAGTATAGATTATAGGATAAAAACAATAATGGTTTCCAGTTGCCACTTTAAAAGTTATTGGCTTTTGATTCTTTGGTTATTTAAAATATACAAGAAAGTCATTAGAATGATGTTAAATATGATGCACGCGTTTGTTTTCTCTTCTCAAGTGGCCAACACTAATATTATAATAAACTCTTTTGTTTATTAAAAAGATAAGGGAATAGGATTGTGTTTAAGAAAAATCGCCAGTGTACAAAAGGGTTGTTGAGCCACTATGTCCATAATTTGTCTTGGACCCGTTAGACTCTTCTAATTTGGACGTATTGATGGATCTAAGATGATGATGATGAACCGAGCCACACCATCAATTACAGCCTGATGTTTCTGTTTACAGCTTAAACATCACCGCAACCAATCACCTCCTTTCATTGTTCACTATTTTGCTGTTACGGTATGAGCTCTACTTATGTTCCTGTTACAGCGAACATGATGATGATGCTTTGATGATTTTGATGATGATATCGTGAAGATGGGTTATTATATAATATGATAATGATGACGATTACCTGATATATGAAGTGTTAATGTTATGGTTTATGTGAGAATGATGATGACATTTAAGCGTATGATAATGATGTATTGATTAGGGTTAAGGATGATAGATGATACATGAGTGGTAGATGATGAAGTCGTGATGGTGTATAAGAATTAGATCGTGATATAAAATAGATATATAGAAACAGACGAATGGTCTAGGGCATTTGCATTAACTGGGAGATCTCAGGTTCAATCCTGGATTATGGCATTTAAAAAAAAAAAAAAATAGGACAGAAGATATAGGTTAAATAGAGATAACATGGGAATGAAACCTGAAAGACACACTAGATCAGACGGTTAAGGTTGTATGCGGGTTAGCGGGATGTCGCGGGTTCGAACCCGGATTTGGGCATTATTTTTTTTGGGCTACATCTTCGAGGTAGTAAATTATTTATTTACTTATCATTATTTTTATGATTATTATTATTATTATTATTATTATTATTATTATTATTATTATTATTATTATTATTATTAGTATTACTATCACTATCATTATTATTATTATTATTATTATTATTATTATTATTATTATTATTATTATCATCATCATCATCATCATTATTACTTTTATATTAACAATATTATCATAACAAATAAATATTTTCCATAAAAGAGTATATTTGTTACAACTACCCTAATATTTAATATAATTATATATCTTAAGATTATTTATATAAATATTTACATATTACAAATTATTTATTTTAATATAATATTAAACTATATAAGTATTAACTATTTTAAATATATACAAATTAAATATATAAGATATATAATTTAAGATATAATATATAAATATATTTGATTACCAATATATGTATTAATATACATATGAATGATATAGGTTCGTGAATCTGAGGTCAACCCTACATTTGTTCAATGTCGTCGTATGTATTTTTACTACAAAATACAATAGGTGAGTTTCATTATTCCCTTTTTATATATATTTTTGGGCTGAGAATACATGCAATGTTTTAATAACTATTTTACAATATTTATAAGTGTGAGTTTCATTTGCCTTTTTACGCTTTATATTTTTGGGCTGAGAATACATGCGCAATTTTTATAACTGTTTTACGAAATAGACACAAGTAATTGAAACTACATTATATGGTTGAATGATCGAAATCGAATATGCCCTTTTTATTAAGTCTGGTAATCTAAGAATTAGGGAACAGACACCCTCATTGACGCGAATCCTAAAGATATATCTATTGGGCCCAACAAGCCCCATCCAAAGTACCGGATACTTTAGTACTTCGAAATTAATATCATGTCCGAAGGAGGATCCCGGAATGATGGGGATATTCTTATATGTATATTGTGAATATCGGTTACCAGGTGATCAATCCATATGAATGATTTTTGTCTCTATGCATGGGACGTATTTATGAGAACTGGAAATTAAATTCTTGTGGTCTATTAAAATGATGGAAATAATTATTTATGTTAAACTAATGAACTCACCAACCTTTTGGTTGACACTTTAAAGTATGTTTATTCTCAGGTATGAAAGAAAGCTTCCGCTGTGCATTTGCTCATATTGCATGAAGTCGTACATGGCATATAGAAGTTAGTTCATCGCGATGGTACCAGATGTTATTGCATTCGTTCAGAAGATTTTGGACGGGGTATGACAGTTTTGGCTAAAACAATTTCAAGAGCAGAGGACAACTGTTTCTTTATTTATTTATTTGATTTTGTTCTTTTCTTTTCTTCTCCTGAATTGCATTAGTGAAGAGTTGTATAGAGGTTAAAAGGCATATTTACAGCTAATGTGACTCAATTACATTTGTTTGATAGCTTGATTTGCTCGACACAGATTATTCGTTTAGTACAGAAATAAATAAAGAAAATAAAAGGTGAATATGACTTCTAACAGAATTTGGATTATACATGTGATTTGATTGCGATTCGTACAAATTTAGAGACAGAAGGACAAATTAATCACAAATTACTAAACAAGTAAGTATAATAATAATATTAAAAATTACTAATAATATTAATACTAATAATAATTATAATAGTAATAATAATAATATCAATAATTCTAAGATAATAAATAATAATAATGCTAATAATCATAAAATGATAATTTTTATTAAGTTTATTAATAATTATATAGTAATGATAATGATAATAATAATAATATTATTAATGATATTAATTACAAATTATGTTATTTTCTATTAACTATAATATTAATAATATTTTATAATAATAATCATAATAATTCATAAGGATAATAGTAATAATAATATCTAATAATAATACAATTAATATAAAGGATATAACAAGTTAAATGTATTTAATTTTCATATATATTTACATATTTATTTATACATCGATGTTCGTGAATCACTGGGAATAGTCAAAGTTCAAATGTTATAGTTTCAAAATTTTGTAACCCAACATTACAGACTTTGCTTATCTTGTCGAAATCATATAAGATTTAAGTTTAAATTTGGTCGGAGATTTCTGGGTCGTCACACCGGGACTCCCTTCGGACATGATAAATTCGAAGTACTAAAGCATCCGGTACTTTGGATGGGGATTGTTGAGCCCAATAGATCTATCTTTAGGATTCGCGTCAATTAGGGTGTCTGTTCCCTAATTCTTAGATTACCAGACTAAAAAGGGTCATATTGTGACGCCCCGTACTAAATCATCATGTACGGACCATTAATAACAGGATCATTATAAGGTTAAGTACTATATGCGTTTTCAAAAAGAGTTTGCATTCATTAAATAAGTGATGTCTAAACCAACATCGAAAGTTTTACATTCCAAAAGTATGCTTCAGTAAGTAGAAGCAATAGATAAGTGTATGTGACCACAAAGGTCGTTACAAGTCATAATTCAAAAGTACTAGTGTTTGAATGCAAAGTAATGTAGTTCATGCGTGGACAACTCTAAGCAGCGGGTGTTTACAGCACAACAAGTAAGACAGCGGAAGCGACCTCAAGCACCTGAGAAATACATGCTTAAAAAATGTCAACACAAAGGTTGGTGAGCTATAGTTTAAGTATAACAGTAATGTAAGTAGGCCACGAGATTTCAGTGCTACAACGAGCGTTTCAAAACAGTAATCCAAATCAGTATGTTTAAGTATATGCTCAAACGTGGGCACTCGGTAACTAACTTAACGTTTAAATAATAATACCCCCTGAAAGTACACTTGGAGAGTGCGTATGTTTACGAAGTATTAAACACTCGTTGACTACTAGCACGACTAGCCTGAGTGGGGATGTCAAACCCTATGGATCCATATCTAAGATTCGCGTTCACCGGTTCATAAACCAATGATTAAACGTTACCGAGCTAAAGGGAATCTTTCTGCCATTATATAACCCACACATATATAAAGTTTAAGTACTCGTGCCTAGTATGTAAAACATAAAATCCGCATGTATTCTCAGTTCCCAAAACAAGTTAAAGTAAAAAGAGAATGCTATAACTCACAATGATATGTAGTAGCGGTTAAGTTGAGTCGGGAAAAGGTGTGCAAGTAAACGGTCCGAAATCCTCAACCTAAGTCAAATAGTACTAAGTCAGTAAGTCATCTCAAAAGGTTCATATGTATGTAATTAAGGTCATAAAGGTCATCATCAATCATCATCAAACAAAAGGTAACAAGTAAGGTTCGTTTATGAAAGTAGTTTAAAACAAAGGCTGACTTGGATCAGTCACCACGGCCTCTACACAAACCGAACAGAGGTGAGACCAGCGGACATGGCTCCGTATATGAGTCATTTAAGTGTGGTAAAAATTTCAGAAGCTAACTCGTCTTCGTTTGACCGTGGCAACGGTATAAGTGCGAATAGGTCTGAAATTTCTGCACAACGTTAAAAGGACCTAGTGATGGTCGGAGGGCCATAAATCCTAAACCGTAACTCGGATGAAGACGAGTCTTATATGAAAAATTATCTACTAGAAAAGTTATATCTAAAAATCAAGGTTAGAACAGCCCAGGTCTAATGGTATGTTACAGAAACATCAGATCAGTAGCTTTTGGACAGAAACAGTAAGTTTAAAAGGGTTCCGGTGGTCTTGGTGCTTGATGTTCATCATGGTTCTCATCCTCGATGCATATAGCTTCAAGTGTACAACTCATGGATGTGTTTACATCATCTTAACCAAGTCTTGACCATCATAACACTAGTGCAAGTCTAAGACATGAAGCACAACTCACTTAAGAGTTGTTTGTAGTTTGATGAACCAAAGTTACATCAAAGTCTTAGGTTTGACACTTACATGAACTATAAAAGAAATATTGAACTATAAACTTGAAAATAAACTAACTAATCAAGATCATAAGTAGTATAACATAGTTCTTGGTATGATCTTGAAGATCCAAGACTCAAAAGTCTTGATCTAAAGTTATTAAGTTTAAATCTTAAGTAATAACACTTGTATCTTTACTTTAGTGAAACAATAAGTTACAAAACTTTGATTATCAACTAGTAAAGTGTATGTAAGCTTTAAAGCTCTTGTTTATGACAAAATAAGAAGACCATAAGCTATATAACTTAGATCCATTACAAGTATGTGAAGTTATAATTAGTAAGTTAAACTTCTATGTTCTTGGAAACTTATAAAGTTAACTTTAAGTTTCAAGAAGTATAAGATCAAAGTTAACTAGTAACATTTGACCAACAAACCAACAACATGAATATTAAGTGCTTAATATGAAGTAGTAACTAAATAAACAAGAAAAATGTTCGTGGTTGTTCATACTTTAAAGATTCAAACCAAAGTTTGATCTTTAGAAAGTAAACTTTAAAGTTTACTTCATGAGCTTCAAGTATGTCTTCAACACATGGAACTTGTAAACTTTTGAAACAATTAAAGTAAAATCATAAACTAGTGAGTTTATGTTCTTGTGTTCTTGAAAATACAAGATAATAGAAGAATCAAAACTATAAAGTTAGATTCTTGAAAGCTAGTAAGTAACTACAACTAGTAAGTAACAATTAACAACAAGTAATCAAACAAGCAAGTAACAAAAGATGATGATGATTAATGGGAGTATTGCTACGGTTTTAGAAAGAAAGAAAAGGAAGAACAAGTTCAAAGTTACTTACAAAAAGATAAGAGAAATGAGAGAAAAGTTTGAAAGCTAGTAAGTGTGTGTGTGTTTGAATGAGAGAATACAAGAAATGAAGTAAGGAAAAAATGAAAATCAAAACCTTCTAATGAAGGCCCTAGGCCAACGGTTTGGGATCAAGGACAAGGGGAGGGAGTTGTTTAGTGGTTACATGCTTGTTAAAGTTTGAAAAGGTGGATAAAAGGGGTGGTTACATGGGGATTAAGAGCCAACTATATTCCAAATGCAACAACTAACTAGTTCCATCTTAATTTGATACTTACACTTTCAAGACATGGGCTAAAAGGTCCATTAATAATGTAGGGTGGGCTCTTAAGCCCAAAGTCAAGTGTCCATTAGCTTTAAATAAGCCCAAGTTCCAATAATAACAAGTTAAACCAATTAAAGCCCAAGTAACTAACTAAAAGCCTTAGTTAATTAAAATGATTAATAAATCTTAATCATGAATGCAAATAATATCTAAAAATATTATTCATGAAGTTTAGTGTGTCACAAAGACGTTTCGGACATTTAAAGTCAAGTTCGGGAAATCATGGCAACATGTAAATGTAATAACATACATTCATTTAATCACACGTATTAATAATAATAATTATTAATAAATAAAAGTTGGAATTTCCAGGGTCGTTACATTACCCACCTGTTAAAGAAAATTTCGTCCCGAAATTTTAAGGAGTGACCAACAATGGTACCGTATTCGAATAAGAAGGAGCGTATCATAGTTCTGTGAGACCCGTGGGCTCAGAAGTAAGTTATCTACCTTGAAAAGTACTTCGGCGTATGAAAGTGAGAATAGGTATATGCCGTTACTTAAGCCTCTTGTCCTAAGAGGTCAACAAATTGATTTTATTTCTGATTAACAGGAGTATGTCATCTGAATGTATATCCACAAAAAGGAAAGGTGGTGTGTTTATCCTTACAGGCATCTTCAGTAAGCTGGATGCATGAAATGCATCATGAATGTTCCTAAGCTCATCTAAAACATTGAGCGTGTATGTCGTAATATAAGCTGACAGGTAGAATGGGAAACATAGTGATTACAACCATGCGATTTGATGTATGGATAGCGTTAGCTACGGATTTTACCAACCCCTTGGTTTCGAAAGGAGGCCATAGGCATAGGAACTCAATATTTAAGAACGTTTCATTTGAGTAAGTGAATCAAAATTTTAGCTGAAAGTGACCAACCGAACTTGCAAGCCATAATTATTCATAGTGTCTTCAGGATGGTCTGAACGAACAAGGAGGGACATTACCTAGTTTACCATACTACAGGTGAACCTATCCTTGGATGAAATGAAAACACGGTTTCACAATGTAACCTCATCCTTTCAGTTACATGTTGAAGTTAGGGTTAACATTAACTAGAGCAACATACAGTTGCAACCAATGAAGGAAGAAATATATAGAGTATCCACATGAGTGTCGTAAATGTTTTAAGCAGTCCCCTCCCAAGGGGTAACAAGATTCATAGGCTCTCAAGTTTCTTATGTTACATTTCCAAAAGAAAGTCGCACGAAAGGCGTGGTCTTGAACGAGAGTGAACTCTTCGAGTGGTTCGTTTTGAATTTATCCGAGTACTTAAGGGGATGCGCGAATGAGGAGATACGTGAACCCTTGGTCCTAACGAATGGCTTACTCCGAGTGAAAAGAATCTCCAAAAATGATTCTTGTGTCTCAACATACTGATTCATAGAGATGAAGTTCACGAGGGTGTTGTGATTCGTTGTGAAGTATTGAGAACAGTAATCCACCTAGTACCTTTCCTACGATAGGGTGACCAATGAGTGTACCTCAGAAAACTGATTTATCGGCTCGCATTTTTATCATGTCTAACTTTAAAGGAACATTTTTGTGGGTGCAAAGATTTTCTAACAAATTTTATAAAACCGCAAAGTGGCTCGAGAATTTTAACAGAGACCTTAATAGTAGGTTTCATTCCTAACGGAGGGCGAGAGAAAGTGTGATCCTTACATGGTGTAGTCTAATACGAAAGTCTTTAATAAAGTCCACCGAGGGAGTTTTGAAAAGCAAAACCTTTAAACGTTTGTGTGACCACATAAACGGACGAAGTTCCTAGTAAATTTAGAAGTAGGTACAACGTGTACCATTTTGCCCAAAACTATTTGACTTAAGTTGAATAGCTCGGTAAAGGAGCGGTTTTTTTTTTTAAAATAATTTGAAGATATAACTTAGTATCAAAATAATAAGTATAAATTTATACATATATGATTTTATAAATTGTTTAAGTGACCGAAAAGTTTTTAGTACCTTCATTGTCTGTAAATCTTGTGAGGACTATACAAACAAACAACGTGTAAATTTTTATTTTTTTTGATAAACATAGTTTTTCGTATTTCAAAGGTTACGAATTGAAAAGATTTGAGTGAAAAAGCTTGGAATCCTTGGGTGACCAGTTACTAGGTAATGAAAACTAATGATATAAATGCAGTTTTGGTAATTATCAGGAAACAGGTCTTTGGGCCAAAATATTTACTTGCGAAGCCGTTGCTAAAAAGTGAGGTACGAAGGATAGAGCACGAGGATGGGAAGTTAATCGCTTCTTGAATTTGCAAAATGCCAAACAGGTCGTGACTAATAATGAAGTCAGAATACCGATGGTGTTAGTGTTACTAGATGAGAGTTTATTGGAATGAGTTAGGACTTAGAGTTATGTAAGGAAGAGCATTGTTCTAACTGGTGTGGTGAAATAAATCCATGGGGTGACACAAAAGTGTTGAATGGTTTATGTGGATGTCCGAAGGCCTTGCATGACGTGGTAGTCAGTGACTTTATCACATATACATGAATCTCTCGATTTTGACGGTTATAAAGCCTTTATGATGACTTGGATACGAATAACACGAAAAGTTTTATATAATAAGCAACGAAAATTTTATAGAAATTGTTTATGGTGACAATGTAAGAGAAGAAACGAAGTTCTTAGTAAATTAGGGTTATGTACAACACGTACCGTTCAAAGTATGATATCTTTTGAATAAAGGATTTGATTTGTAACAGTGAAAGTGAAGTTTCGTATGTACTTGTCAAAAATAGGTAATCATTTACTTTTTTTATATATATAATGGGTATGATTTCGAAAATTTGTATGAATGACGAACAAAATAAGTTTATTTTTCTTATAAAGCTTTGAGAGGATAGCACAGTAAAATAATGTGTGTAAAATTTGGTAAACAAAATTTTCATATTTCGGGGGATACAAGTTGGAAAAGATTGATGAGAATCGAGTAAAAGACTTTTGAAAATTTGGAGTGATATTTGAGGAAATAAAAACCATTGAATTTATGTATGATTGACGACTATTAGTAGGGCATAAGTCCTTTGACTAAAAATGATTAAGTGTGAAGTTGTTGCTTATAAGTGAGTTACAAATGGGGGAGTATGAGGATGAGAGTTAACCACTCATTGATTTTAGGAAAATTTCGAACTGGTATGACGGATATCGAGGTAAGAAGGATGATGTTGTGGTTATCGCCGAATAAAGATTTCTCGTAATAAGCTAGGACAGAGTTGCGTAAGAATGAGTATCAAAGTGAGATTCTTGGGAGATCTTCAATATAGGCTTTGAATTGCTGAAGTGACGAAATACAATCTTCCTTAAGTATTGTTGTGCAAGTTTGTCCATTGTATCGATTTCTTTCATGGCTAGAAAGTAAGCAGTTTTGGTGAGACGGTCAATAATAACCCAGATGATGTCCTAACCATCTTACCGCCTTTGGTATTTTAGCAATGAATTCCTTCCCATTTCCATTGTGGGATTTCGAGTTGTTGTCATGTAACTAATAAGGTTCGATTCTCGGGCTACATCTCTTCCCATAATAGTTTCACCATTCTTGCGAGGTATACTAATAAATTTTCCCTCATTATAAACAAATTCCACTTTCATCCTTGAAAGTCAGTTCGTTCTAACTATTTCCTCAAAGCTTCCTAGCTCGATGAGTATTAGGTTAATCTTAAAGTTCATCCCAAATCAAATCTTACTGTACTACTGTGAAAAACAAATTCTATCAATCTTCTCAAATAACATATGCCTGTACGTAGGTAACTATTCCTTTTCAACTACTACATTAAAACTCCCAAGTTTGGTTAATATGAGGTCATCTCCAAATGACCCACCTGTTAATCTTAAAGTACTACCTTAAATTATTCCCCTATCTTCCTCAGTTTACCATTTGCTTGTCCCATAGAATACTTAACTCTCATGGTTGTTAATGGCTTATTAGTCGTAACACTAAGGTTCTTAGATATAAGGTTTCTATCGCTCCAATATTAAACAGCCTTGAGACAATAAAACGTTGTGATGAAACGTAACCTAACCAAAATCAGGATCCACACGAGTTTCTATAACTGAGATAACTATTGCTCTACCACAAGTTAGTACAAAGTTTTTCTTATTTGAGAACTTTTTCCTTAAATGGCCAGGGTTTCGATCTCTAATACAAATTTTTCGGGTTATCAATTCTGCAATCAAGGCCCCTCTTGTACAGTATCTGGGTTACGTGGTTATTCCTTCCCTACCTTTAACAAGCTACAATGTGTATGCTCAAGTAATTCCTAACAAATTTTTTCCCTGGATCACCCCATATTCCTCATGTAGTAACATTGGAACTTCTGCTTGATTTACTTCAATATAATCACGCTGGCCTGGCATCATTATATTATAATAAATCGTATGTTCGTTCCAATATCAATCCATATGGTCAATGTAACGTGATCACTTCCAATTATACACAAATTTCATCTAACGGTGCTTTATCTATGCCAACAAAATAGAATCGACATAACTAATCTCGTAGTTTCTCGATGTGGGTGCGTAGGTTCCGTAGACCATGTATTAATGCTTAAGTGTCCCGAAGTTTCTTCAAAGGTTCGGATTCAGATAACGTTGTTAGGTTCCTTCTAAATATTTAATCCGGGTCTCGCGTCGGGTTGTACGTATAGCAAGTAGTAATACGATGTGTTTGAGCATCAGTAAAAGGTACTATGACCTTATGAAAGGAGATGTCCTCCCGACTTATCCAATGTCTAGGGGTGGTAGGGACTTAAGTGCATAAGTGTCGTTAGATCGTTGAGCAGTCGTGAAGAATGAAAGAGTTAAGTGACGGTCATGAGAGCGTACGGTGTATGTGTCAACTGAACAATCTTCTAGATTGCGTGAAGTAATGTTTCAATCTCTGAAACGGTGGAACAGTAGTAACAGGTGGATTGCACTACTAGTTCTTAGGGTTAGACGAGTGGGAAAGTAGTTCAGGAAAACATCTGAACCGCGAAGGATAAGTTCTCCAAGTCGGTATAGCGGATAGTAGACAGGTAGCAAGAGCGAAATCAGGCATAACAACTACAGCAGCCTAGATCGTTTACAGCAGCACGTGGCATGGCAATAGTAACAGCATCATACCGAAGTAACATGCTAGAAGCAGATAGCAGCATGCAGTAGCGAGAGTAAACAAAGGCATACAGCCAGTTTACATAGCAGTAAAAGGAAACGGTAGCATGCAGTAAGTTCATACAGCAGTAGAAGTAAGCAGTGACATGCAGTAGTAGTAAACGGTAACATGCAGTAACATAACACAGTAGCATGCAATCGAAAGCAGGTAACAGCATGCAGTAGTGAAAACAAGTAGTAGCATACGGCATATAGCAGTAACAGTAAGCAGCAGCATGCAGTAAGTTCAGCGGAAACAAGTAAACTAGCAAGTTGTAGATTAGTCCTATTAGTGAATCCTACTCGGGTCGGTCTTAGACTCGCTAATGCAACCTAATTCCCTACAACCAATGCTCTGATACCAAATATGACGCCCCATACTAAATCATCATGTACGGACCATCAACAACAGGATCATTACAAGGTTAAGTACTATATGCGTTTTCAAAAAGAGTTTGCATTCATTAAATAAGTGATGTCTAAACCAACATCGAAAGTTTTACATTCCAAAAGTATGCTTCACTAAGTAGAAGCAATAGATAAGTGTATGTGACCACAAAGGTCGTTACAAGTCATAATTCAAAAGTACTAGTGTTTGAATGCAAAGTAATGTAGTTCCTGCGTGGACAACTCTAAGCAGCGGGTGTCTACAGCACAACAAGTAAGACAGCGGAAGCGACCTCAAGCACCTGAGAAATACATGCTTAAAAAATGTCAACACAAAGGTTGGTGAGCTATAGTTTAAGTATAACAGTAATGTAAGTAGGCCACGAGATTTCAGTGCTACAACGAGCGTTTCAAAACAGTAATCCAAATCAGTATGTTTAAGTATATGCTCAACCGTGGGCACTCGGTAACTAACTTAACGTTTAAATAATAATACCCCCTGAAAGTACACTTGGTGAGTGCGTATGTTTATGAAGTATTAAACACTCGTTGACTGCTAGCGCGACTAGCCCGAGTGGGGATGTCAAACCCTATGGATCCATATCTAAGATTCGCGTTCACCGGTTCATAAACTAATGATTAAACGTTACCGAGCTAAAGGGAATCTTTCTGCCATTATATAACCCACACATATATAAAGTTTAAGTACTCGTGCCTAGTATGTAAAACATAAAATCCACATGTATTCTCAGTTCCCAAAACAAGTTAAAGTAAAAAGGAAATGCTATAACTCACAATGATATGTAGTAGCGGTTAAGTTGAGTCGGGAAAATATGTGCAAGTAAACGGTCCGAAGTCCTCAACCTAAGTCAAATAGTACTAAGTCAGTAAGTCGTCTCAAAAGGTTCATATGTATGTAATTAAGGTCATAAAGGTCATCATCAATCATCATCAAACAAAAGGTAACAAGTAAGGTTCGTTTATGAAAGTAGTTTAAAACAAAGGCTTACTTGGATCAGTCACCACGGCCTCTACACAAACCGAACAGAGGTGAGACCAGTGACATGGCTCCGTATATGAGTAATTTAAGTGTGGTAAAAATTTCAGAATCTAACTCGAATTCGTTTGACCGGGGCAACGGTATAAGTGCGAGTAGGTCTGAAATTTCTGCACAACGTTAAAAGGACCTAGAGACGGTCGGAGGGCCATAAATCCTAAACCGTAACTCGGATGAAGACGAGTCTTATATGAAAAATTATTTACTCGAAAATTTCTATCTAAAAATCAAGGTTAGAACAGCCCAGGTCTACTGGTCTGTTACAGAAACATCAGATCATTAGCTTTTGGACAGAAACAATAAGTTTAAAAGGGTTCCGGTGGTCTTGGTGCTTGATGTTCATCATGGTTGTCATCCTCGATGCATATAGCTTCAAGTGTACAACTCATGGATGTGTTTACATCATCTTAACCAAGTCTTGACCATCATAACACTAGTGCAAGTCTAAGACATGAAGCACAACTGACTTAAGAGTTGTTTGTAGTTTGATGAACCAAAGTTACATCAAAGTCTTAGGTTTGACACTTACATGAACTATAAAAGAAATATTGAACTATAAACTTGAAAATAAACTAACTAATCAATATCATAAGTAGTAGAACATAGTTCTTGGTTTGATCTTGAAGATCCAAGACTCAAAAGTCTTGATCTAAAGTTATTAAGATTAAATCTTAAGTAATAACACTTGTATCTTTACTTTAGTGAAACCATAAGTTACAAAACTTTGATTATCAACTAGTAAAGTGTATGTAAGCTTTAAAGCTCTTGTTTATGACAAAATAAGAAGACCAAAAGCTATATAACTTAGATCCATTACAAGTATGTGAAGTTATAATTAGTAAGTTAAACTTCTATGTTCTTGGAAACTTATAAAGTTAACTTTAAGTTTCAAGAAGTATAAGATCAAAGTTAACTAATAACATTTGACCAACAAACCAACAACATGAATATTAAGTGCATAATATGAAGTAGTTACTAAATAAACAAGAAAAATGTACATGGTTGTTCATACTTTAAAGATTCAAACCAAAGTTTGATCTTTAGAAAGTAAACTTTAAAGTTTACTTCATGAGCTTCAAGTATGTCTTCAACACATGGAACTTGTAAACTTTTGAAACAATTGAAGTAGAATCATAAACTAGTGAGTTTATGTTCTTGTCTTCTTGAAAATACAAGATAATAGAAGAATCAAAACTAGAAAGTTAGATTCTTGAAAGCTAGTAAGTAACTACAACTAGTAAGTAACAATTAACAACAAGTAATCAAACAAGCAAGTAACAAAAGATGATGATGATTAATGGGAGTCTTGCTACGGTTTTAGAAAGAAAGAAAAGGAAGAACAAGTTCAAAGTTACTTACAAAAAGATAAGAGAAATGAGAGAAAAGTTTGAAAGCTAGTAAGTGTGTGTGTTTGAATGAGAGAATACAAGAAATGAAGTAAGGCAAAAATGAAAATCAAAACCTTCTAATGAAGGCCCTAGGCCAACGGTTTGGTATCAAGGACAAGGGGAGGGAGTTGTTTAGTGGTTACATGCTTGTTAAATTTTGAAAAGGTGGATAAAAGGGGTGGTTACATGGGGATTAAGAGCCAACTATATTCCAAATGCAACAACTAACTAGTTCCATCTTAATTTGATACTTACACTTTCAAGACATGGGCTAAAAGGTCCATTAATAATGTAGGGTGGGCTCTTAAGCCCAAAGTCAAGTGTCCATTAGCTTTAAACAAGCTCAAGTTCCAATAATAACAAGTTAAACCAATTAAAGCCCAAGTAACTAACTAAAAGCCTTAGTTAATTAAAATGATTAATAAATCTAAATCATGAATGCAAATAATATCTAAAAATATTATTCGTGAAGTTTCGTGTGTCACAAAGACGTTTCGGACATTTAAAGTCAAGTTCGGGCAATCATGGTAACATGTAAATGTAATAACATACATCCGTTTAATCACACGTATTAATAATAATAATTATTAATAAATAAAAGTTGGAATTTCTAGGGTCGTTACACATATTTAGTTTAATAATTCAACCATAGAATGTAGTTTCACGTACTTGTTTCTATTTTATAAAACATTTATAAAACTGCATGTATTCTCATCCCAAAAATATTAGATTTAAAAAGTGGGACTATAACTCACTTTCATAGATTTTTCCTTCGTTGGAAATAAGACTTGGCCACTGATCGATTCACGAACCTATAACAAATGTGTACATATATATATCAAAGTATGATTGAAATATATTCACAACATTTTTTATTACGTTTTTATGATTTAAGTTTGTTAAGTTAGCAGTCCTCGTTAGTAACCTACAACTAGTTGTCCACAGTTAGATGTATAGAAATAAATCAATATATATTATCTTGAATGAATCCACGACCCAGTGTATATACGTCTCAGGCTAGATCACAACTCAAAGTATATATATTTTTGGAATCAACCTCAACCCTGTATAGCGAACTCGAGCATTACAGCATATAGAGTGTTTATGGTTGTTCCAAATAATATATATAGATGGGTCGATATGATATGTCAAAACATTGTATACGTGTCTATGGTATCCCAAGATTACATAATATATGTTAGAATACATGTATAATACAATATAAGTTAGATAGGATATGATTAGTGTAGATTTGTTATAAAATTTTCGTAGCTACAACAAGTAAAATTTTCCAATTTTGTTTTACCCATAACTTCTTCGTTTTAAATCTGTTTTGAGTGATTCAAGTTTCTATGGTTTCATAATGAACTGTAATTTATGAAACTAAATAGAAAAATTATAAGTTTATAGTCGAAAATACAGGTTACAAGTCATTTACTAAGGAGGTAGTCATTTTCGTCGAAAGAACGACATCTTGATGATCATTGACATCTTGATGATCATTTTGAAAAACATACTTCCACTTTGTGTTTAACCATGATTTTTAGATATAGTATCATGTTCATATGTAATATCATTTTTCTAGAAAACAAACTTCCAATTCAAAGATTAAGATAGTTTTTATTTTTCTAACCCAAAACAGCCCCCGGTTTCACTACGACGGCATATGTCCGGTTTTACGGTGTTCTTCGTGTTTCCAGGTTTTAAATCATTAAGTTAGCATATCATATAGATATATAACATGTATTTAGTTGATTTTAAAAGTAAAGTTAGAAGGATTAACTTTGTACAAGTTTAGAATTAACTAAACTATGTTCTAGTGATTACATGTTCAAATCTTCGAATAAGATAGTTTTATATATATGAATCAAATGATGTTATGAACATCATTATTACCTCAAGTTTAGTAGGTAAACCTACTGAAAGTGACAAAAATTGATCTAGGTTCAAAGGATTCTTGGATGGCTTGAAAGTTCTTGAAGTAGAATCATGACACGAAAACAAGTTCAAGTAAGATTTCCACTCGAAATAAAATTGTTATAGTTATAGAAATTAAATCAAAGTTTGAATATGAGTATTACCTTGTATTAAAATATATCTTACTATAAATAAGAAAGATTTCTTGAGGTTGGATGATCACTTGAAATGGATTTGCAAGAATAGAAGTAAGCTAGTAAACTTGAAAGTGTTATTGAAGTGTTCTTGAGTAGTTGGTTTGTAAGTTGATCAAAGGTTGGTTTTAGGAGCTAGATTGATGTATATTTTGTTGAATATGATGAAAAACACTTAGAACATCATCATAGAATAAGATAGAGATCAAATGGATGAAAGAAAATTGAAAAATGCAAGTGTATGTGATGGTACATAAAAACGTGTATATGCATGTGTTTATATGCAAATTGTAGTTTGATTTTTAGTGCAATTATTATCCCTAATGGCCAACTTGATCAATCATCCATGCTAGAGAACAAAAGTAGCCAATTAGGAGTCTGATTTTGATGTTTTTCTATTGGTATATACTAATAGTAAATACATCTAGAAGCTGTGTATTGTACGAGTAATAATACGGTTGCATACGAGTAGAATTGTTGATGAAAATGAACGAGAATGTAATTGTAAGCATTTTTGTTAAGTAGAAGTACTTTGATATATGTCATAAAGTCTTCCAAATGTGTATTAATACATCTTAATACACTACATGTATATATACATTTAGCTGAGTCGTTAAGTCATCGTTAGTCGTTATATGTAAGTGTTGTTTCAGAACCTTTAAGTTAACGATCTTGTTAAATGTAATTGATCCATTGTTATTACACTTAAATGAGATGTTAAATTGTTATGTTAACATGTTAACATGGTGTATTAATATATCTTAATATCATATATATATATGTGTAAAATACTATTACAATGATAATCGTTACATATATGTATTGTTTCGAAATCCTTAAGTTAGTACTCTCATCTTACTCGTGTAGTTCATTGTTAATATGCTTAATGATATATGTAATTATCATTTCATGATGTTAAACATAGTGTATTAATATCTTAACATGATACATATGTATTTAGTAAGACGTTGTTGTAATGATAGTCGTTATATATATCGTTTTGCGTTTTTTAATTCACTACTTTCATTTTATGTATATAACTAATTGTTAATGTACTTGGTGAGATTCTTACTCATCATAATATCATGTTAAATATATATATATATATATATATATATATATATATATATATATATATATATATATATATATCATATTGTTTTTACAAGTTTTAACGTTCGTGAATCGCCGGTCAACTTGGGTGGTCAATTGTCTACATGAAACTCATTTCAATTAATCAAGTCTTAACAAGTTTGATTGCTTAACATGTTGGAAACATTTTATTATGCGAATACAGTTTTCATTTAATATATAATCATGGAAAAGTTTGGGTCACTACAGACTTCTCTTACTAAGGGGTGACACAGATAGTGTACTCTGAATCGGGGTTCTTGACTTCCTGATACAGAGCCAATAACTACGTTCTATTAGTTGGAAAAGTAATTGAGTTTAAAGCATAATCGGAAAGCATCTTGACAACATACATAATCCATAATATCATTTCGACATTATAACTGACGACATTATAGCATACACTAAAGATAACTAATCGCTAATCATGGCAACAATATCACAAAGCATAATAACGGGAAACATTATATAAATACAAAGGATAGAAGTACCAGTAGATTAACAAGTTTCGAATACAAAAGTGACAACTTCAAACTCCGGTCCGCTCCTAATACAATCTTCGGCGTTCTTCTCCGGGTATTAGATTTTCCGCACGGAGTCGAAGACCTTGAAAGTATGACTAATATTTTAGAAAGAGAGAGAGAAAGAAGTGAATTGAAGTATGTGTAAAAATGGATAACAAAGACCCTTTAAATAGACTTGATTTTTGCCTGCAAACAGGTGACAGGCCATCTAGCAAGCCATTTGGAAAGTCGTTTGCAGGGCCAGTTTACAAGGTGGCCCATTTTTTATACCCGTTTGATTTGGCCGTGTGGCAGGCCATTTCCCATAGTGGCAAGCTGTTTGGCAGCCCGTTTGTCTTGCTAATTTGCTGGATCATAACTTGATTTCTTGTCTTTCATAGTTTTTGCTCTAGAATCTTGGTTTTTGCTCCGATTCTCTTAATTGTTTTTGCACCATCTTTGTAATCACTTGTTCTTCAATTTTAACCGACAAAGTGGGTATTTTGGCAATAGAGCTTGGAACTTTATTATTTTTGGGCCTTAATACCGGGGTGAAAACGTGACTTTTTAGCCGATATCAAATATCCCACACTTAGACTTTGCTTGTCCCTAAGCAAACTTCTCATTTTTACCATAATAAATCTTTTTGAAGTTTCTTTTCTAATAGCCTGAGCGGTTTGCTTTTTATTATAAGAGCGAAAGGTAAGGTAAGTTATCTATGTTAGGGTTGAAACTATCTCTACAAGTATGCGAGGAGGTTACATGACTTAGGCTAGCTTTTACGGGTCACTCAAATCACACAAGTGTTTTGGGTTCCCTATAGATCTAAGAAATGAATTCACTCATAACGAGTCATGTTGCACCCATCGTGATAGGCTTGATAAAGACTCAAATCCTTGCTAATAATGTGAGAACGGTAGTAACCATATCTTCTTGGTCATTTTTCAATTGGAATGATGGAAAGGAATTTTGGAGTGGTGGTGAATTTGTTTAAAGGGGGTGAGAAAAGGTAACATAGTCTCTTTAAAGACTTTTATTCGAAATTTCAGAAAATTTAAGATAAATAGGAGTGCTGATATTTTTGAGAAGCACTTTTGAACTTTTCTCCTTTGGAGTGATAAGCATTAGCGGTCGAGTTCTTCTTC
Organism: Rutidosis leptorrhynchoides; assembly: GCF_046630445.1. Lineage (NCBI taxonomy): Eukaryota > Viridiplantae > Streptophyta > Magnoliopsida > Asterales > Asteraceae > Rutidosis > Rutidosis leptorrhynchoides. The sequence continues at coordinate 195,476,037 of NC_092340.1, forward strand.
AGCGTTTCTCTTTATAAGCTCTGCTCATTTTTTCAGAACTTTGAAAATACACATTTTTTTTGGAGATTTAATCCCTAGAAACTTTTTGCTGGTAAAAGGTTTCAAGACCTTTGCCATGATACTTGAGATGTTTATATCATCGGATTTTTGGAACGAATCTCATTTTCTGGATTTTTCGAGTGAAAGTAAAGATGATGTGGATAAGGTGGTGTGGTAGAAGTAGTTGAGGTGTGAAAGGCTTATTTTGACAAATGGCTAGCTCTTCTGATTGTAACCGAATCACATTTCGTTACTTGGAAATGCAGATCTAGAGCAAGTTCTAATTCTGAGTACATACATCGGCACTCTCAATGGAAAATAGCAAAGCATTAAAGATGAATGCTGGTATGGTCTTATTTGGGTGGCTCACCATAATCAATTTAAGTCGATAATGCCTAGTCATGCAATGCTCTATTAGAGATTTGGTTCATCCCAACAAGATTTCTACCTTACTTAAGCCTTAATTTTATTTACAAAGGTTTCAGGTTTTCGAAAGTACTTTTTCGGAAAGGCTTTCTCTTATTAAAAATTTTGAAATTTGGCCTAAGAAATCGGAATCTTTGTAATGGGTTATTTAACACAGCATAAAAAGATTATACCAACATCCCGCACTTAGACGAATATTGTCCTCAATGTTCCTAGTGCATCTCACACTTAGGAGTTTTAGTTAAGGATTTGGGGAGTCTTTATCTAGTGTTTATTTGGGTTGGAATCCCACACTTAGTGATAAGCTAGGATGTGGCATAATTTAAATTTGAGCTAGTAATGGGAAGAAAGGAGTACCCCTAGCGGATGAAGACAGGTTGTTTTAGCAATCTTGGAAGTTACGTCCTTTATTGACCGGCTCATTTATCGTCCTTTATTCTTCTACTCTATTTTATTGCACGGGTTGCCTCCCGAGAAGTGCTTTTGTTTAAGGTCGTTGGCTCGATCGGTATGATGCCTAAAAAGCAAACATTCCCCTCTGGTAGTTGTGATCTTGGTCTTCTTGAGGGAATGTGAGTCTTGGTGGATAAACATGAGAAAGTGTCGGACCAAAAGTGGTACCAGATCCGGTACTTCTCTTGAAGATCTTCTGAAATAATGTGTGGTTTCGGCTCGTGACATATCTTGAATTTCGATGAGAATATGATCCACAGCTCTGTTGATTGATCCATGGATGTCAATCATTGAGGCAGTTGTAAAGACCCGTCCTAATCCATAAGAACGAATACAATAACATATGATTACATCGCGAGGTATTTTACCTCTATATGATAGATTTTACAAACATTGCATTTTTAAAAAAAAAACAATCTTTCATTACATCGAAAGTTGACAGGCATGCATACCATTTCCTAATATCCATCTATAAATGATCTAATCTGTCATTTACTTAATCATAATCTTTACTGAACTCAACGACTTGAATGCAATGTCTTTTGA